>NC_088923.1:47762500-47845000 GCF_038396675.1 Hydra vulgaris | reverse complement strand
AAAACCATAAAATTGTTAAAAGATAATCATGCTTTTCGTATTTCAAATTTCATTAAGAATATTTATGTAATATTAAATAGTATCAATAACAAGCAGAACCATAACAAAGTATATATCTATATATTAGAAAGATAACTGTATTTTTAATTTTTTTTGCTAAAAATGGTAACAATAAAAATCACCAACAATAAAAAACACCAACAAAAGTCGATTCAAGCAAAAAAAAAGTTTTATCAATATCTCAACAGGGTTAAAGTCCTTATACTTGGCAACTTGTAGTCAATACACAAACAATCATATAAACTTCGTCGCATTGCAAAATACTCATATGCTCTACATATAATATCTGAAGTATATAAAACTTCACCAACATTAACTTTTCTCATAGCATTAAGGTGTTCGAATAGAATATTTGACAGAAGCGAACTTTCTTTATTTTTTAAAAACCTAACTGCTTCAAATAAAGCTGATTTTGTTTTTATTAACTTTAATTTGTTTACAGCTAAATATGAAATATTACAAGTTGTGCCATTATGGTTAGCTACAAATAAATAATCATTGAAAATTACTAAAATAAATAATGGAAAACCAAGTTTGTAAATTTTTGATTGTATGTACAAAACTTTTTTTATTAAGCTAGAAAACAATAACATTGTTATTATCACTTAACAAAGATTGAAAATCGTCAAATATAAGTTCATCCTCTTTAAGAAAATCATTTAACCCATCTGGTAAAATGCTTCGAAAACCGATTGAAGTTACATTTTTTTTAACTTTACTTGCTGGTGTGGCTAAACAACTAGACGGAATATTTTAAAAACAGATGGTGGGTTTAAAGGTCGTTGCTTCCCATATTTGCTTTCAAAAGGTGCTTCATTTGGCCAATGCAGTTGACATAATGCTATATAGTCTGTAACAATAAAACCAGTTCTTGGGATAGCTTCACTACATCTTTTTCTCTCATCTAGATTCTTCGGGAATTTATAAATTGATATTTTTGTCGTAGTTGAGTATTGATATTTTTGTTATAGTTGTAATTGATATTGTAGTTGTAGTTGTATAAATTGATATTTTTGTTGTAGTTGAGATAGTTCGACTTGCAAAGAGATACACAGCATTTTAAAGGCATTTTTATTATTAAAAAAACTTATCGTTAATTTCACAATATTATTACCTTACAAAGTTAACGCCTTGAACCTTACAACGTTATCGTCTTGATGTTGGGCTATCTAATTAATAAACCAATCACATTTTAAAGATTTATTAAAAAAGCGCGAACACAAACTTTCGTCTAATGTTAAAAGATGAAAATGTAAACACAGTATTAGGAATTGGCCTTCAGTTTAACAACTTTGTTGCGCGATGTCAAGGCCTGTTATTATAGAAGGCCGCGGTCACACATAATATAATATTCTGAAACTAATAAACAAACATCTAAATTTCCATAAGTAAATTTATTCTTTGATCATTGCCTTCATATCCTATCTTATTTTCATATCATAATCTATTATGGAATTATTTATATAACATATCACAACAATATTATTAAATTTGTGATGTTCAAATATCATATGAACATTCTCTAACATGTTCATATGATATTTGAATATAGTTCTTGAGTATATTATCTGCAAACAATTGACTGATGCAAGTTCTAATGTTGTCAAAAACCAAGCATGCATGCATGGGACACTGCAGTGTCCCACAAAGAAATGCAGGTTTGAAAGTCAAATTTTCTTTATTAAAAAAAAAAAAAAAAAAATAGGGGGGAGATAGGGAGGTTTCTGTAACTTTTTTTAGGCTCCAAAACTTTTAACTTTATATATAATAAGGTTCATAAAACTTAAGGGACTTACGAAGTACATTGAATGCATGCAGTTATACATATAACTCCTGATAGTTAACTATATGTATAACTAGTTATACATAAAATTTATTATATGAACTTATTTTTTAAGGTTATGCTTGAACAAATTAGAACCAATTAATTCAAATTCAAGATTTAGTTCAAGTTCAAGTTATTTGTTCATTGTTTTTTCACTATTTTATATTTATTTGTTCAAATTTGTTAACTAGTACTAATTCTTACTACAGTAAGAATATTTATCATTGTTGAACGTGAATTTATTAGTAACTTAATTTTACTATCAACATATTTTGACAACACTCTTTACATTTTAAATGATGACAGCTTTACTTTTCTATTGATGTTAAATTTATTAAGTTTCAATAACTCAGATTGAATTTTAACTGAATTATTGTAAGCTTTGTAAGGGTTTGTTGTATCTCAAATGGTGTTGTAAATAAAGTAAAAATAATATATATATATATATATATATATATATATATATATATATATATATATATGTATATATATATATATATATATATATATATATATATATATATATATATATATATATATATATATATATATATATATATATATATATATATATATATATATATATATATAGTATTTAGGCTATGGGATCATCCATAAATGATGCCAGTAGATAGAGGGGCAGTGTGAGTTTAACAATAATTGACAATGGGGAGGGGATGTTGAGACCAAAATAATGTCAATTAAAAAATTGAATTAAAAAAAAAAAGTAAAATATTTTATTTAAAAAAAAAGTAAAACAATTTATGCTAGCTATGAGCAGGTTTTAGAGGTATTTACACCAACAATGTGGTCTAAAACTTTCTTGCTTTTGTTGCTTAAAACTGTAGAGGATCATAGGAAAAACAATTTAAATTCAGAAATTAGCTTGCTTATCTGAAAGAACAATTTATGTTTTTTTTTTTTTACTTTTAGTACTGTTGAGAATAAATGTATAATTGAACCCGAAAAAAATTGATTGTATATGCATTTTTTATATTATATTAACAATTCAGATATACCATCATAATACGATAACAAAAACTGACATCATTTTCGATGGGAGATGACAAAAAATTGACTGAGTTTGATAAAAGGTGAAGTTGTTCAATAAACCGGGTCATCATCTGACATCATTATGCATAGATGACCCTACGATTTAGGTAAAATAAGTAATCAATTTGCCATATTTCTCTTTAAAAAGTGTAAGAAAAAAGCATTGTTATGCTGAGAACGTACCTATTGAGCAAGCTTTGACCACCTATTTTATAAATTTGAGAGACAGAAGTGGGAGTGCGAATTGCAAAAGAACTAACAACAATGCTCTAAATTGATTTTAACTTTGTAGACTATCATTAATATAGTATTTGGTAATAATAAATGAAGTTTACATGATTTTTATAATTTGTATTTATTTCCATTAATTATCAGTTGTCAGTTTCCATTTTATAAAATGAATTAAAAAACTATTTATTTATAGTATAATAATAATACATAAATACTAGTTTCCTAATGCTATTATCATCACAATGTTAATGGTATTCGTTTTAAAGTGAAATTTTGTATCAATGTTATTGTTTTAATGTTATATTTATATATATATATATATATATATATTATATATATATATATATATATATATATATATATATATATATATATAAATATATATATATATATATATATATATATATATATATATATGTATATATATATATATATATATATATATATATATATATATTTATATATATATATATATATATATATGTATATATATATATATATTTATTATATATATATAAATATGTATATATTTATATATATATATATATATATATATATATATATATATATATTATTTTTACTTTATTTACAACACCATTTGACATAAAACCCCCTACAAAGCTTACAATAACTCAGTTAAATATCAATCTGAGTTATTGAAACGTAATAAATTTAACATCAATAAAAAAGTAAAGCTGTCAGCATTTAAAATATAAAGGGTGTTGTCAAAATATGTTGATAGTAAAATTAAGTTACTAATAAAATCACGTTCAACAATGATAAACATTCTTACTGTAGTAAAATATAGTACTAACTGATAAATTTGAACAAATAAATATAAAATTAACAAAAAACAATGAATAAATAAGAACATTAACTTGAACTTTAACTAAATCTTGAATTTGAATTAATTGGTACTAATTTGTTCAAGTATAACCTTAAAAAATAAGTTTTTATAACAAATTATATGTATAACTTGTTATACATATAGTTAACTATCAGGAGTTATATGTATAACTATATGCATTTTAAAGCATATTATTTTATTTAAACATTACTTAGATCATATTACTTTGAAAACTGGACCCAGAGGCTTTATTCTCAATAACACTGTGGTACTCCAGATTAAAAATTGAAAAGTTTCTGTAAATATCCTGTTTTTGTTCGTCAATGTAGTTCGTAAGTCCCTTAAGTCTTAAGGACCTTATTATATCTAAAGTTAAAAGTTTTGGAGCATAAAAAAAGTTACAGAAACCCATCTCCATCCTATTTTTTTCTTTTTTTAATAAAGAAAATTGGGAATTCTTTGACTTTCAAACCTGCATTTCTTTGTGGGACACTGCAGTGTTCCATGCATGCAAGATTGGTTTTTGACAACATTTCAACTTGCATCAGTTAATTGTTTGCAAATAATTTACTCAAGATCTATATTCAAATAACTATTATATTATCCTAATAATACGTCTATTTGCACAAATCTTAATCTTATTTCTATAAAGAAAGATAAAAATTATTCTTGGTACTTACATACTTGCTTGCCATTCTCTTTATTAATATAAAATATTTTCACACAATATAAACGTAACGCAATGCAATGTCGATTTAAATTTTTCTTTTTAGTTTCCAGCTTTCAAATTAATTCCCATGCAAATCCCACAGGAAACCCACGTGGGATTTCCCATGTGTGTAAATACCATATGGTTCCCACATATAACCCATGTGGGATTACCCACATGGGTTTAAGGTGACAAATTTCCATACGGATACCACATGGGAAAATCCGTCCCACGTAAATCCCATCAATCCCACACGGAACCCACGCGGAACCCATGTGGGACGCGGTTTTATTTTTCGCTGGGATAAAAGTAGTCAATACTAGACAAATGAAAGTCCGAATGCTTCTATCATAATTTTTAAAATTCTTTTAATTTAAAAATTACTTAAATAGTAATTTAAAATTAATCATCGAAGCTTTCAGAGAGGCTTAACTTAATCTGGTATTTGCTACTTTATCCCATTTGGTATTCAAAACGTGTAGCATTTTTGATCTTTTACATGTGATGTTTTTCACCTATAACCTATGTGGGATTTACCTTAAACTATTATGACGAAATTTTATAAAATTAAAAAACGTGTTGCAAAATGAATTTATTTAAAAAAAAGATGCTATTAATCAATACATCCAAAACGAATATTAAAAATATTATTTTTTCTTTTGCGATTTACACGCCGTTTTTTGTCAATTGAATTAATTAAATCGCTTTGGTTTGTATAATACCAAGGTTTTTAGTATCTTTTAACTTTCTTCAAACATTTTCTTAAAAAAAAATATAAATACAAATATATATAAATATAAATATATATATATATATATATATAAATATATATATATATATATATATATATATATATATATATATATATATATATATATATACATATATATATATATATATATATATATATATATATATATATATATATATATATATATATATATATATATATATATATATATATATATATATATATATATATATATATATATATATATATATATATATATAGAAAGAGAGAGAGAGAGAGAGAGAGAGAGCAATATTAATAAGGAACCTTATTAGTCGAGCAATTTTAATTGTTAGCCGGTTTGAAGTCATTAATGACTACAATATTTCACAAATAATTATTTCCTAATTTATTACTTACAATGACTAATGTATTATGCGTAATTGAACACATATTATGCGTAATGAGCTTGAACCCATGAGGAGAATCCTGAAAAAAAGTGATCAATAAGGATAAGTAGTTAAACAAAAAAACAAAAACAAAAATATAAAAACTACGTAGAGGAAATAACTAGAGATCCGAAAATGAATGGTAACTTTACCAAAGTACCTTGCATATCCGTAGCAAACAAAATTACTAGGTCATTTAATTTCTTCACCTTTTTCACATTAACAACGTTTATCATCTAATGTCTTTACATATTATCTAAGCGTTACCTATTACAAGCACCTACGAGGCAGTTCGTTTAAATATTTTTTACATATTCTTGAAATAAAAGTTAAATAATAATAATTTCCAGAAGACCATTATCATCGAATCTTCAAAATTCCAAAAGAGTATGCCAAGAAGCAACGGTAAATCTCCGACTAATCTTTTTGAAGGTTCTTTTATTTATCTTTTTAACAGAATGATCCTGAATATTTGGCAACGCCAGTAATACCTACGGATACTTGACATCGAGTCTTTACGATATACAGGCTGTAATTTTTAATTAATGTACCTAAGGTCTGTAGATGATCATATCATAAGTCCAACTTTAGGGTTAAGATTTAAATATGTTTAAGAACTGTGCGAGGGTTATTTTATGAAAGGCTATTTTATTGAAATGTTTATATTTTTTCTCAAAAAATACATTAGTGTTTATATTCTGAGTTAATGTTAGGGTATCTGTCTCCAGGGTATCTGATTTTGATGATAAGACTCCGACGGGAGTTTTTAGGAGTTGGTGAATTAGACATTCGAAACGTCATAGTTTCAGGGTAGAATCCCCCTCAAAAGGGTCAACACCATAACCATTTCCTGATGATATTTACACTGCGTAATTTGTTTGCTTTTTTCTCAAACACTGATGTATTTTTATGAGTATCTTTTTTAAGTTTTCTACACGCGAATGTTTTTTAAGAATAATTTAATTGTTCATCTGTCCGTTTTTTGCTTTATATGTTATTTCTCTACTGTGCTCTTGGTCACATTGTTTTTGTACACATATTGTTTCCACATTTAGTCTGCGATTATCTGTTATCTCACTGTGTTTTTGGTGTTAGTTGGCATTAACTGCTTTTGTGTTTGGAACAAAAAAAAATTTTATGAACTAAAAATTGTTATAAATTGAGTACAAACTTTCTAAGGTTAAGGTGATTATCTTCTTAAGTAAAGACACATAAACACACTTTAGAACATCCTTTAAAAACTCCAATATTGCCATGTAGTACACACATTGTCCTACCGAACTTTCTTACTCCCATTTTCTGTACCATTTTTGAAGCGCCTTTTTGAAGTGCCTTTTTTACTTGGAATTAAACTTAGCTTACTTGTTTCCTTTGTTTGTTTGTTCTTTATGCATTTTAAAAGATTTTTTACTGATTCCTTCCCGGCCGATTTTTGCGATATATTTTTTGTAAAATATATATAGACAATTTTTGAAGTTTCTCAAATCCTTTTTTCTCTAACTTTTGATAATTTCATTAGATTTATTCCTAAGACTCATTTCAAGAATTGCTCTTAAATATAACTGAATTCTCATAAATAAATTTAATTTGTTCTTACATTGAGGCAGAACAGGAGACTATTTATATTAAAATTAATAAATTGAATTTTTTAGACTGCCTGGCCTTACCAAAAACCCTGTGCACTTGCAAGTAGGCTCTACTGCGCCTGTCCCTATTTGAGTCAGTCGATGTAGCAACACTCCACTGCGCCTATCCCGACTTGAGTCAGTCGATGTATGAACAATTCGCTGCGCTTATCCCTACTCTAATCAGTCAAGGTATGCACACTCTACTGCGCCTGTCCCTATTTTAGTTCAGTCAAAGTACGGATACCTCACAGCGCCTTCACCTAATTTTAATCGGTAGATGAATGGGGATAGTTCATTGCACATGCTCCCTTTTCCTTTATAAGTTGTCGCACTAACATCCCACTATGCGTGTCCCTATACTTGACGCAAGTTTGCCGAGAACAATAACAGGCTCATATCACCATTCGCATACCTAATTGATGGGATCCAGCATGCACACATGCTTCTATCCTAGACTTCATCAATACAGCTTGAAAATTTTTGCAAAAAATAAAATAAAGATGTGCGCACATATGTAAGATGGTTTAGCTCATTCGGATAAGACGTGTAAGTTGGCCACGGGGTTCGCATCCCTTCTGTCGTCGCATATTTTCCTTTTTTTACTTTTTTCAAATTAACATCATTTACCTACTTATTTTTGGTAGAATCTCAGTATAGTCTCAGAGTAAGACATAACTACACACATGCATTTACTCAGTAAACCTCATTTTTCCCATGCCGTTTATAAGTTTTTGACACTTCTGACCTCAGTTATTTCGTATTACCTTTCTTCATTTAAATATATCTAATTATTGATTAACTTTAAATATAAAATAATTTGATACATAGCATAATTAATTAAATCAATAATTAATTAAATAACAGTATATGTTGAAACAGTTTTAATATAACAATAAAAGGTAATTGAAAGTTAATATTTGTGAATGTACTCCACCTTAAAATTTAAACGTCACAAATCATAAGAATAATTGTCCTCGATCACAAGTAGATCAAATGACTGAGGGGGCTACTGCTGACCCAGAATTGATTGAAGAGCGTTAACAGATTATGTGGTTAGTTCGCTTTGCTGGAATTAAAGCAGTCTTGTTTTTATAGTGACGAATCCGCCATTCAGTAACACCATGAATCGATATACCTTTATCTACAATGTCGCTATGGTCACTTATCTCAAGGGTGGCCGTTTGAGACTGTTTTAACACCCTGTTCTTTGTGTGAAGTGTGGGTTAAGGTCTAGCCGCAAGTAAATCAAATGACTGAGGGGGCCACTGCTGACCCAGCATCGATTGAGGTGGGTAAAAGATCATTTAGATTACTTGCTTCCCTGGAATAGGATCAGTGTCTGTTGTAATGGTTGGGGAATCCACCCTTTACCATAAACCGATATTCCTACATATACTTCCACATCCAAGCTATCGTGATGGTCGTGCGTCTTGGGATTGCTTTAGCTATTTAATGCTCTGGCCCTTATATGAAGTGTCGGTTAAGGTCTGCCCGTGGGGTCAACTTACCGAGGGGAGCTACCCCAGTTAACACGGATAGCTGGGTCCCACATAGGGTCTTGATGGGCAGATACATGAGAGACATGTAGAATAACTATGTGGGGCCCATGTTAAATTGGCCGCGGGCTCCAACTGGGTCCCATGTGGGCTAGCCACGGTTCGGCGAAAATTGTTAATACTACTCTTTCATTTGATTTTTCTTCAAAAGATACTTCAAAGATACTTTATTTACGTTTTTTTGTTGCTAAAGTTACATCTTTATAACTAAACAATGCTTAGCATGCTGACGCGTAGATTAGGCAGTTAAACTTTCAGTCAATACATGACGTTAGTCAAGCAAATTGCGCATAAATCTAGATTTTAAAACAAGTTCAAACCACTTTGGGTGAGACAGTTTGTTTGGTTTGGGGAAAAAAGCAAGGCTTTTGCATATTATCGGGAAACATAAAAAATATACATAGATGTTGTAAGTGACTGTAATTGAGAATAAAAAGAATTATTCAGCAATTGCCCGAGTCCCTCACTCGGTTGACACGGTTACCGTCGCGGTCTCGACTTCCCAAAAGTCACTTTACTAAGACAAAAACATACAAAATTGTTACTTTTTGTTGCATTTAGAACAATTATATTAATTAATTCACTTTAAGTGATAACAAAATGATAATCCCCTATAACTCCAGATTTAACTTTTGTGGATAAACCTTTCCATACCAGGACTGAAGATAACTTTTAAAATAGGTAAATTTTCAGCTTATTACAGATGGATACAAGAAATTTTACAATATAGTTCTGCAAATTTGTTAATATAGTTTTTAAGAGGAAGAGTTTTTTTATGAAAGTACTCTTTTTTAATTCACACCCTAATAAACGTAGGATTTTCATAAAAAAGAGATTAAATATACAAGAAACTTATCACTAATTACCTACTGCCTTCTCAAAGTCTTTTTTATTGACCTCAGCTGTTTTTTGGTTTCCTTTAATTGCCCCTGAAATACAAAATGTAATAAAACTATTAACAAAATTAATAGAGCATGTAATTGATTTAGCATCCTTAAAAGTGTTAGTTTTTTTAACTCTGGAAAGTAAGAAAGAAAATTAGGAACTCACATAGAAAGATACCATGGTTATTACTCTAAAACTATTTAATTTATAATATTGATTGAAAATTCGAAATAAGAGAACCATTGGAGTGTTAATTAGATAAGATTGTACTTACTGTACACATTATCAAAAAGTCGGGTGGACCCAAACCCTCACTTGCCACCACGACCAAAAACGTTAAATTTCATGGTTAAGTTGTTGCTCATCACAAAAGCCATCTTCCGCTTTGTTGCTTCTTCAAGAGTATTGCCCCCAATATCAGCAATAAAATTCATTTAAAAATAAATTTAAAACTTTCTATGAAAGTAGACTCATAGCTCTGCTATCACTTTTTTTAAATTAAATAAATCAAGTTCTCAGACAGAACACTTTGATTTATATTTTTCATTGTATATACTGTATCATTATATACATCTTATCATTCATACTTGCCCTCAGAATTTACATGAGCATACAGTATATATGATGGGAAAACATAAGTTTTCTTATGGGCTTAGTAGCATGTATAATAAACATAAATAAAAATGGGTAAGAGATCTGTTTTATTATAGGAAATTCACAAATGGTGGGTGGATAACTTATTTAGACAAAATCCATAGATTATGTTTAGTACTACTTACCACACTATTCAAGAAATTGATGTCATCAAGTTTTCCTTCCATTAATGTAAAATCTTCTTCTGTTAGCAAAGGAAAAATAGCTCCTTGTGAAAGTATTGCAACATTTTGAACTGGTTGTTGACTTCTAATCATGGTCATTTGTACACGCTGAGTTTCTTTAACTTCTTCTAGCTGTCTTAAGACTCTCCCCAAAAGGTTTTCAGTTCTATTGAGCTAACCTAAAATATATTTCTTTAAAATAAAAAAAAATTAAAACCTTTTTCAACAAAAATAGTATTCTTTAATTTATTACAGATTACGAGGTAAAAGACACCTCATTTAAAAAAAAACATAATTTCGATATGCATAACAAAAGTCCATTTTCCAATCCTTCAGTTCAGTATTATAATGCCATCAAACATAATTCAATACATAAAATTGTTTTGTAAAGGAACAAAATCTGCCACAATATCAAGACCAATACCAACCAGTTGAATCATTGAGAATCAGACTTTATATCAGTTACTTTTGGGGTTGATAATAATGATCTTGCATCAGATAGGAAATATACAAGAAGAGGCTTTAAAATAACCAGAAGTACATTTGTGGCTGCATGTGAGATATTGTAATGAGTTGCCCATTCTGCTAACCGCTCTCGAACATTACAACCTGGTTCTTGCCCAACTTCTTCGTGTTCTTCAAATTCATCTAATAAATCATTATCATCAAAGTAAACATCATAGTGTTCTACACAAAGATCAACATCTTCAACTTTCATCAATTTTATCTCTAAAGCTTAATCCTCCTCAACTAGAGCAACATCAAAAGATTTCTTAGCTGCAATCCGAAAATGCTCATCTACCCTAGAACGGATATGACGTCGTCGACTTAGCTCGCTATATACTTTATTAGACATCTCTACAGTAATGTATTTCAAATCAAATACAAGAAATTAAGACTAATTTAGAAAAAAATTCACTATATAAGTTACTTGCCTAATTTCGGCTCAATAAAAAATATTTCATCGCCAATCATACTATAGATAGGCAGGCCGCTTCGCAGTGGCCGGTTTGATGGGCGTCCCACATAAGACCCATGTCGAATCTATATTGCTAACCCTGGCCCAGATCAGCCCACGTAGCTCAGGTAAATATTTGATGTGGCCCATGTCGGCTTGTTGGCTGGGACGTATATCTGGTTATCTGGTTGGATAATAAAAAAATGTCATCCGAGACACCCCTAATAAAAATCCAAGTTATGAATTTTAAATTAAAAAAGGAACTCAAAAATTCTTCAGTTTCTTCAACAAATCTAGATATCAAAAATCTTCTTCTTTAATTGTCATAATTTTTTGTAGAATTGTATAACTTTTTTTACTTTAAAACACTGTATTGAAGCTTGTGATATATAACAATCTAGTATTCAATATTTCAAAAAATTGTCAAATACATAGCAGTATTGATTTAGATTTCAGTGTTACAACTTTTATTTTTTTTCTCTATCCTTGTTAAGTGACTTAACAGTTTCTATCCTTAATGATTAACTTAATTTTAGACAGTCTACAATTTCAAATATTGATACCTTCAATTTTCTTCTTCATTTCTAATTTATATTATTTCATAAAACCGTATCTAATTATACAATATTAAATATAAAAATAATATAGAAAACACTCTATATCATTTTAGTGCGTTAAAATTCTCTATTGTTTAAACTTACAAACCTGAATTAAATTTTTTTATATTTACTGTACCTAGCCTGAATAGAAACTTTAATAACGCTGAAAAAAAGCGCCAAGGGATAAGCATACAACAAACTATTGCTAATGCAAAAACATGTTGCAATGGTTTGGTGGGTTAGTGCTGAATAACGTCGTTTAAAAGTACATTTCCGATAATACTAAAATCGCAGACCTAGAAAAATGTTAACGCATGCGTATTTTCAATGTATTTTAAAACGATATCATGATTTAGGGTGGAGAAGCGACCTTGAGACAAGTTCGACTTGAACTTTACATTGTAACCAATAGCGTCAGATTTTGGGTTTTCCCCTCTAAAAATACTCTGCCGCTATTGGTTACAATGTAAAGTTCAAGTCGAACTTGACTCAAGTTCGCTTCTTGCATTCCACCCTTAAACATCACCTCGTGCGCTAAACTTAAAGCTTATGGTAAGGCTGAATTCAGCTTGAAATACTTAAAACAAATTAGGCTTTTGTTGTTTGTTTTTGTTATAAAGTTTGTTAAAACTATCTTACATATTACTAATCAATATAATAATACTACAATATAATAATATTAGTAGTGTTACTTATTAATAATATTAGTAATATTACTTATTAATAACTAATATTATTACTTTTTTAATGTAGCTATCAATCAATATGTCATCATATGGTAAGAAATTTTAAATTTTGTGTTCTAGTTTTTGGTCAATTATTTAATATTATAATGTTATTGCAAAGTTAAGATCAACATATATTTGTTTGGCAAGAACATAAATTTTTGTATAAAAATAAAGTAAAACGTATTATAACTTACAGTAATTTTGATAAAGTATATTAGATATGTATACTGTAAATTGAAATAGTAATAAATGATAATAATATCAGTGTTAAATAAAAATAACAATAATGATATTAAAAATAATAAAAAAACAATACTATCATAACAATGATACTTAGCAGCAAAAAAACAACAGTAATACTAATTAAGCAAAAGGCAATAACAACTTAAGTTTTCGAAGTACAAAAGATGACATGACACATCATTTAAACCAGGTATTCAAATATCAAATTTTATATTCTTTTAGAAGAAGAACATACTCAATCTTCTAGATCAAGATCCAGATCCAGTAGATCAAGATCAAATAAAACATTTAATTTTTAATATTTTTACAATATATTTACATACACTCAGATATAGGTATGTTACATGAAGTTTTAAATTCATCAAATTCTAGGTTGTTATATATCATTAAAAAGAGCTTTATTTCAATATTCCAAAAGTGAAAAAAATTTCAAAATTGAACCACCCTACAGAATGTTATGACGTTTTAAATACCGATTTTTTGATATTAGGATTTGTTGAAGAAACTGTGGTCAAAATAAAGTTTTTATAAACTAAAATTATTGTAATAGTTTATATCTTGGTATCAAAAGATAGATACAAGAGTTATTTACAAATTTATAAAGGTTTCTAAATTGCGGGCGCATTCGGGGGCAAGAGGAGGCACAAAACCACCATCCATACCGGCAATTAAGACTAACAATATTTATAAAAAAGTGTTGTTTTTTTAATGAAAATGTAAATTTTTATATACAAGATGTTTCATAATTGGCTATCAGACCACAATTAAATATAGAAGTATTATCATTGTCTTTGGGTAGATGTAAGGGTGATGGTTTTAAACACCCGATTATCAAAAATGACTCATTTTTTTTATAAATATTTGTTTTTATAAATAAAAAGAAATCTAGTATCAAATCAAAAATAATATTTTACTACTTTACAACATCACTAGCAGCGCATCCTTTGTTTCAAGGGGTGTAGATGGGGAAGGTAATATGTTATCGCCCCCCCCACCCATCCTTTCCTTTTACAACCTAAAAAAAAAAAATTATCTTACTACATGATTTTACAATTTTTTGATTATATATATATATATATATATATATATATATATATATATATATATATATATATATATATATATATATATATATATTTATATATATATTTATATATATATATATATATATATATATATATATATATATATATATGTATATATAATCAAAAAATAGTAAAATCATGTAGTAAGATAATAAAATGCATGTCCAATTATCAAAAAAAAATGGCAACATATTCACATTAGAAAAACATCAACTCACTGGACTCATCAATGAAAATCAAAACATCACTGGAAACATCAATGAAAATGAAAACATCAACTACAATGTCAGCATTTAGCTGCAACTTTTTCATACAATAATCAACAGCTTCAGAATCATTTTCTTTTCTAGTCCAGTAAGAAACAGTAATAGCCTTTCTGTGTTTTTTTTAAGTTTTTCTATTCTGCTATTGTGCAAGACTGTCATTGCTGTATCGAAATCATATCATTCATAATTATTATTGATATAGTATGTATTAAATATATATTATATTATAGTATATATTTAATATATACTATAATAAAGTATATATTAAATATATAATATACTATAAATATAATATACTATAAATAGTATATTAAATTTAATATACTATAAATATATTATATATGTTTACATATTTTTAGACAAATATTAGTATATTACTAATATATGATATATTCTAAATACATAAAAAAGCAATATATTATATTATTATATGATATAAACCTTTTTAAAAATGTAATAAAATGATTGGACTGAGCAAAAAACATGTTTTATTGATTTAATATAAATAATTATTTTGACATTGATACTTTATAAATATGATATTAGTACTTATATCATAAAATCATTGTATAGAAAAATCACATAAATTTTTTAATAACAATTATTATTGGCTTATAAAAACGAATATTTAATACCCTTCAGTACCCACCCACCCCCACCCTTTCTCCCCCAAACAGAAGTCGGAAAAACAAAATTTAGGTACTAAAAGTGAGGGTAAAATAGGTTATCTGCTAGTTAAAATAAATTCTTGAAATTTGGCATGTGCATAGAAAACTTATAAACTTAAAAAAAAGAATAGGATAGAAAAAAAAAAGATAATATCTTCAACATTTACTAAGCACAAGAAGTACAACACACTTGTTGATATCAATAAATAAAACTTTAACTTTCGTCAATATAATAAAAAAATACTCTTTAAAAAAGTTCAACTATTCTACTTTTAAAAAACCTTCTAAGTTAATGTAAAATTCTAAAAAAATATGCTACAAAACAACATTCGACCATACTGCCGAAACGCTATGTTCTAAAAATGTAGAACAGTTTTTTAGCACAAAAATCGGTTCAGTAAAACGCAGGATTTGACATACCTTACAGATATATAAACATAAATATATATCTGTGTGTGTGAGAGTGTGTGTGTGTGTGCGTGTGTGTGTGTGTGTGTGTGTGTGTGTGTGTGTGTGTGTGTGTGTGTGTGTGTGTGTGTGTGTGTGTGTGTGTGTGTGTGTGTGTGTGTGTGGGTGGGTGTGTGTATAAACTGTAGGACAAGTCTAATAAGATTACGTGCTGCTTTTTTCCAATTTTTGTGCAAAACAAGAAGTTTTTTGAATTTTATAATGAAAAAATTACCTTTGTTAATTTTTGGACTAAAATTTATAAAGTATTTACAATAAATTTTAGTCTTTATCAGAATATATTAAATATTATTTCTAGTCATTTTTTAATTAACCTTTCACACAATTAGTCACTGTCAAACTTTATTTTACTGCCTAGTATACTGCATAAATAAACTTTGTATAAATATAGATTAGTTAAATAAACTTTGTATAAATGTAGATTAGTTAAATAAACTTTGTATAAATGTAGATTAGTTAAATAAACTTTGTATAAATGTAGATTAGTTAAATAAACTTTGTATAAATGTAGATTAGTTAAATAAACTTTGTATAAATGTAGATTAGTTAAATAAACTTTGTATAAATGTAGATTAGTTAAATAAACTTTGTATAAATGTAGATTAGTTAAATAAACTTTGTATAAATGTAGATTAGTTAAATAAACTTTGTATAAATGTAGATTAGTTAAATAAACTTTGTATAAATGTAGATTAGTTAAATAAACTTTGTATAAATGTAGATTAGTTAAATAAACTTTGTATAAATGTAGATTAGTTAAATAAACTTTGTATAAATGTAGATTAGTTAAATAAACTTTGTATAAATGTAGATTAGTTTAAATTCTCCAGATAATTGAAATAATAACTAAAATAAAAGGAATTAAAAGAAAAAATTATTGTTCTACCAATCCAATGACAATTCTTTATCTCCTGATATACCCCATTAATGGTCTACCAGATAGAAAGCTTCCTACCATTAGAAACAGTGGCTCTAATAATTTTTAATATTACATATAAAAATTTAACTACATATGTTTTTTTGCTCTAAATTTTTAATTAATGTAACTCATAAATCAATTCAAAGTTTCATCATTTTAGGTATGCAACTACTTATAATTACACTTAATCATGTCTGATATTTTTCTCAAGTTCAGAAGAGATTTTTGACATTTTTCAATACTATGATTGTGTAGATGATGTGTTTGCAGTTAATTCAGATATAACTAGTTGCAACACTGGCAAATACATCAGAGCAAAAGCAACTCTTATCATATTAATGACTCTGTTATCCATTAGGCTCCTATAGCATATTTATATATACAGGGTTCCAACTCCTCCTTAAAAGCCTTAAACATCCTTAAAAAATTAAACCTCCTTAATTGTCCTTAAATAACCTTATAAAAAGTAAAATTTGACTTTTCTCCTTAATTCCTCCTTATTATTATTATTAATTTTTAATCATCTAGGAAATTTTATTAAAGTGATGATATATATAAAACCCTGATATATATATATATATATATATATATATATATATATATATATATATATATATATATATATATATATATATATATACATATATATATATATATATATATATATATATATATATATATATATCTATATATAGATAGAGAGATCGATAGATAGATAGATAGATAGATAGATAGATATATAGATATATAGATAGATAGATAGATAGATAGATATCAAGTCCTTCGATTGCTTTTAATGAGTCGCCACATAAATATTGACGTAACTGAAGTAATTTATATTCAGCTGTCACTGGAGCTCGGTCAATACATGCGGTAGTGGTGTAGTGGTAGAGCGCTCGCTTCATAAGCGAGAGGTTACAAGTTCGATCCCCACCACATCCCTGGTAGTACCACGCTTAATTCATTTCTCCGCATAGTGGCCTTGTTCGTCGAGATTTGTGTTTCGGAGTTATAGAGTTGAGAGAGGGTTTTACCACAAATAAGTAGCCTTCTCGTCTGTAGTGGCCTTCTTGGCCTTGAAGAGGTGAAAAATATATATATGAATTCCACATTTCATATTTCTTAGAAGTTTTATTTGGCGATATTACATGTTCACAAAAATCAATTTTTATTAAATTTAAAAAAATCTGGCCAAATATTTTCAATGAGGTAAATAGGCTTGATAATGTATCTATTTTTGAATGGAACACTCTAGCTTCTGGTATAATTTTTATGGAAAAAACCAAAAAAGCTTTAACTTACATGATTTGTGCAATTCATAATTAAATCTTTGCTAGAATCTTTGATAAAATCTTTTCTAGAAGTGATTAACGCAAGTTATTCAAGTTAAGTTAATTCTTCCTAGGCAGAATTATTTAGAAATTTAGATTCTTGCAGCCTGGTACAATGCAATAAGGAAAAACTTTTATGTATCCCCTATGTATGCCATAATTTTCATGTATACCCTATGGTTCCTAAAAATTAGAATAACAGCCTCTGCTCCAAGATGCGACGTGGCTATGTTAAAAGACTTTTATAAGCATTTAGATGAACAAATAGTTGTTCTTGCACCAGCAGACAAAGTTTTGCCTGATATCAATATGTTGGAAATAAAAAAAATTTGCTTATTAGTGTTTAGCCAGAGAAATTTAGACACACACATTCGGCATGGACAGTCATCTGACACTTCCTAACCTTGTTGGTTCATTGTTAGTTTTTCTAATGAAAAGGTTAATCAATAAATTAAAGGAGATTTTGGCTGATGGGATAATTTGGAGAGCTACAAAAAGTGTGTTCAATTCATAAAAAACAAGTAAGTAACAAATGACTGTAAAATGTGGTACTTGTAGCAAGAGAGGAGAAAAAGAAGATGCCCGCTAATGTTACCAAAAAAAACTGTAGTTGCAAAGGAAAAAATTAGGAAAATTTAAGCAAAACGTTACAAAATAACAATAGAAGAAAATGATATTGTGTAGCAATTATGTTTTGCAATAATGATTTGTAATTGTTATTATTTGAATAAAATCATTTTTTAGCAAACAAAAACTTTTTTTCCCAGGCTATTTGGCTTTCAATATTTTTTTGCTTTTAATATAGTTTATTTAATAAGTAATATTTCCAATTAAGAGCATAAAAATTGAAAAAAATTGAGTTTCATGTAATCTTGTTATGCATGACATAAGCTAAAATTTTAAACATCATCATTTAGATATAAATAATAAAGATTGCAAAGTATAGTGTCCCAGGATTTTGACTTGAGTTACAAAATGACACAGCCTATATATAAAGTGCATTTTTTGAATTAAATAAAGTATATTTATATATTATTTATGTTACTTAATCACATTATTATACTATATGTTTTTAGAAGAACTTCATGCTAAATTAAAAAAAAGATTAAAAAAATGAAAAAAAAGTATAAAATTTAAGTTTAGAATATTTAAAAATGATATATTATTTTGATATTGATATTGTAAGGTAATATATTATTAATTGATATTGTTAATAAAACTATTATTTAATACCATATTATTTTGAAGCTTGGTAATGTTTGTTTACGTATCAGGCAAAGTGTATTTTTTGTAATTGTTACTTATTTAGTATTATGTATATATCAGGGGATATTCCAGACCGTTTTTGACAGCATTGACTGTATTTAGAGACTTTTTTTTTTTGAGGACGCTAAATTTCTTTGGGACGGGTTTTTTTCTAGAATAGCCCCTGTATGCATATATGTGTGTATATATATATATATATATATTAGTAGTAGAAAATCACTTAACAAAAATTTTTTCCATTTAATATAATTAATATAATTAATATAAAACTAATATAATTGCTCTGTTCTTTTAAGAACATTGAGCACTCTATTGTGTAGAATACTTTTTAAAGTTGTTTAAATATATATATATATATATATATATATATATATATATATATATATATATATATATATATATATATATATATATATATGTATAAATGTATATATATATATATATATATACATATATATATATATATATATATATATATATATATATATATATATATATATATATATATATATATATATATATATAAATATATATATGTATAAATGTATATATATATATATATATATATATATATATATATATATACATATATATATATATATATATATATATATATATATATATATATATATATACATATATATATATACATATATATATACACACAAATACACCTATACTTATCATGTTGTTTAATTATATTGTTAAACTATTTGTTTTAAAAGAAGAACAAATTATAAACTTATATATATGTTTTAATCAAAATTTCATTGAATTACTGAACAGTGTTAGATTTAATAATTAGGTTTAGCTCATACAGGAAGTGGGCTAATAATGGTGGTGTTGACAACTTTTCCTTCAATTGGAGGGGAAATCGAAGGGGGAGGGGTGGGTAGGTTGGAAATAAAAACTTTAACTTTTATTATAAATAGATTACTTCTACTAAAAAAGTATATATATATATCATTTGACTTCCTTTTAATTTATTTAAATTTCCCTTGTGTTTCAAATTTAAATTTGATTTTATACATTCACTAAAATGTCAATACTATTGCTGTAGCTTGGACAACACAAATATAGCATGCAAAACCTACAATTTTATCAGTTTATATTAAGGACATTTATTTTTTCACAAAAATTTAAAGTTAAGGGACGTTTTTTGCAGTATTTTAGTATCTAATTTTTAAACATTTTAAAAACCTAAATTAAACTTGCGGTGCATGGTCCATGCATGGAATTCATGTTTTGATGACTGGCACCACCACGTTAGTGATGAACCAATGTTTGGCCGTGCTTGTTTTTTACGATCGGCCAACTTTGCCGATCTTGTGCCAGGCTTAAATCATATTTGTGATCAAATGTGTTTGTGCATGCGCTATTTTATAAAACTTGCTTTCACTTTTTAACTAACGTCAGTTACCTTATTACTTTTTAAGTATTTCTATTTGTTATAAATTTATTTGAGTTCATTAACTAATAACAAACATTGTAATTCAGATTAGGTTATATTATACTATAACAACAATAGTGTAATGTTATACAAAATATTAAAACTGGTATGGTTTGTACTGCTATTACATAGAATGTTTTGATAGCTTGTACTATGTTAATAATATAATTTATATTTAAATTGCTTTAAAAGTAATTACTTTATTTTATACTTTAGAATGTTTTTTTTTTTTGTTTTTTTTTGATTTTCGTTTTTTAACTTTAGTATAACATTTTTAACAATTACTTTATATTTAGCAATGGTTTTTTTTTTGTTTTCATTTTTCATTTTTTTACTTAAGTATAAAAATTTTTTTTATAGTATAATACTCATTTTTGGCATTAAATAGACAAGTTTTTGATGATAATGATGTTGATGATCAACTGAAAAATAATGAGGCATGACATGTGTACAACTAAACCTTTATTTAAAAAGTTCAAAGTTCCATTCATCGTCGACAGTAAGTAAAATTTTTTTGGTGGCAATTAAGTGAATAGCTGCTAAATATATTTTTTATCAATTTAATAGTCACACTTTAAATGAATGAGAAAGGTGGATATAAAGCAAATGTTTAATGGTGTATCTAACGCTGGTTACCACAAACTCTTGACAGAAGGTAGTTTTACAAAACTTGTATTTTTTGTCTTGAACTTTATTTATTTTATTAGTTTGTTATTCTAAACTTTTTTTACTCAATGCAAGGATTCTTTTAATTAAAGTTTTTAAGTTTATATTACATTTTTTTTACTTTCAGCTGTTTAACATGGTTTGGTTGTAAGAAAAGAAACATTGAATTTTCTTTATTATTGTTTAATTTTTGCCTTTAAGTGTATCATCATCAATGTTTGATCCTTTTTTTTTAATCTATTTTTATATACACATGAAGTTTAGTTTTTATATATAAAAATAAATAAAAATTTGCTTGGAATAATTGTTGACAGTGATGTAAATTGAGTGATTTGTTAAGTAACGTAATAAATGTAAATATAATAATAGTAAGTATAAGTGTAATTTTTTAAGTATAAATGTCTTATATTAGAAACGGCTCAATTTTTTTATTTTAGATCTATCAGGAGTAGTTTGGCATGCAAGAAAGATTACAGTAAAATGCGAAGTTGAGGAGTACGATAGTTATCGATAGGTCGATGAAATTATGGTCAAGCTTTTGTTAATCTTAAACCTTTATATGAAGATAAATTGTATTTTGTTTAACTTTTATTGAAATATAAAATATTTATCAATATATAACATATTGCAAAAACCGTGAATTTTTTACTAGGCCTTCTCATTTACCGTAAAAATCTAATTTCCAAGATTCCGGGACGAAAATGATTAATTTCCCGGGATCAGTTAACAAGCAAGAATTTATCCAATTAGACTAACGTTTGTAATGGCAGCATCAAATTTTTGATGAAGTGCTAATTCGGATGTTGTCTTCAAATTTGGTTTGGCCATAAACAACATTTCAGTCCCATTATTACTGCATTCTAATTCCTCAATTTCAGCGGAATTTCCACCACCATCAATATCCTCAACAAATAGCTTCGAAAATAATTTTTTAGCCGTAGTTTGAAGGACTGATTTGGAAGACAATAATAATATAGAATTCCGTTCATGTTTATAATTTGATGGATTATCTAAATATGTTAGCAAGCCAACTAAATTTTTATTCCGTCTTTCAACAACTCTCTGTTGCACATAATGCAGCATTTTAGTCAAGAAACAATCTTTATTTTTGCGCAAAACATCTAATATAAACATAAACACACCCTCTGCATCAAGTAGGGATGCGTTACGTCGGCCAAGTTTTTCAATTCCCAATTTAATTGGTTGTAACGCGACACTACAGTCTGCACCACTAAATACTCATCTTCCGAAATATTGTCGTGTTTAAAATCTATCAATGTTTTTATTATACATTTTTTAATGCAATAAATTGCTCCCACATTGCAAGAAGACTATTCCAACTTGTTTTTACATCCATTATTAACTTGAGTTCTTTATTGTATCCAGTTTTTACGTATTTTTGTAAAAATTCATTTTGAGTGGTGATTTACGAAACATTCGTACAATTCTCCGAATCTTTTGGATTGTTTGTGCAACACTTTTGTGGCCTAATAATTTGCAATGATATAAAGATGTTACCTAGATATGCAACTTCGCCGTTTTTAGTGAAGCTAATTTAATATTGCGTTGGAGGCCATTATTATATCGGGCAAAAGCTTTCAGTGGATCATAGTCGAATGAAAGGAAATTTGCAATTATTAACTTTTTATTAAAGTTGGAATTAAAGATGATTAGTTAAGAGATGATAAATGTGATGAGTCTACAGCCGATATAAATATGTATTGGTGAAAGAGGATTGTATTGGCTTACAAACTAAAACAAGCGGCTATTTTAATAGCCACAAATTAAAAAAACATATTTAAAACATATTTGCATTTAGAATTTTAAACGAAAACATCGTAATATATTATAATCTTTTATATTTTAAAATTAAATATTTATAAACTCTTAAATAAATATAATTTATTTGTTTGTTGTCATGATCCAATTGATGTCTTCGTTTGCACTTTAGTGGTGTAATCCTGGGCATATCTGATCATTCGAATTTTAAAGTAATATTCCCTAATCTTTTTAACAAGCTGGCTAGAATGTAAATCTTCATTAACAGTCCAATATTCTATGTCATGGCTATCAAGTTCTTTAAATACTTTTTTTTTATCATAATTTGTTAACACGATGAATTATTTTCTGGTTTATATTTCGGTCAGAGGTGATTTTTGGTTTTTTAAAATCTTTACCACTAATAAAGTTAAATATTTTTTCACATGACTCAACAACAGAAATAACATCCCTTGATGGCAAAAACAAACCACCACGATTTTTTACATAATTTAACGAAGAACAAGATTTCACGTATGCATGTTCGTATAATAAAATATCAATTAATGATTGGGCACAAATATTACAAATTTTATTAAATATAACAGAACTTAAATTGGTACTTGTATCATCAAATGTAATACTTTTGATATAAAGTTCATATGTCAAAGCCAAATTCAAAATGTTTTTGATAAAGCATGTTTAATCACTCGCTTTAACTTTATTTGATAAAACATAGCCTATGGGTGTTTTCCAATGTCCTCGCAAGCCAACTGACATGAAACCTAATGCCTCAGTAGCTGGAGTATCAGATTCGCATACAATAATATCCTTGCCGAAATCACAAAAACCAATATAGTGACCTGAACTTTTGTCATAAGTTATACTGTTTTTGATTGCCATAGCATCAATAATGACGGCACAATACTTAAAGTTTATCTGTTTTCTGTTTATCACCAAGATAGGCAAAAAACATCATGGAATAAACCAGGGTCACAATTTACAGATGATGTCTAATGTGATATTGACCTGGCAGCAGGATGACACAGCATTGGTTGAAGAAAGATATATACACGTGGAGAATAAAAATAAAGAGTTAAAGCAAATTTTTTTACTTCATCATTGTATCTGTGACCTTTTGGTTTAACATTTTGATTGAGAAATTGATTTTTAATGATTTCATAAGAAAGCCCAAAAAAATTTTCGCTTAGAACAGATAATTGTTAGATTGTAAATGGGAAACCATGTCTTTTAAAGAAATAATTTTTTTTTCATTTTTTCTTAACTTTGCTGTAATGCTTTGACTTTTTTTTTAGTTTTTCTTTTGTCAGTGATATAGATCTTACAGATAGTGTTGAAGACTGATTAGTTTAGCCAGTACTATGAATTGTGTTTTCTGGCTGATGTTTATTTGTTAAACTATTTTTTTGTCGGTGTCATTTATAGCAGGATAGACATCAACTTTTTTTTTTTTGACAACGAATAAATTGTTAGTAGTGTTCGTATTGTTGGGAATTTCTTTTTTGGCTTTTGTGTATTTGCAGAAAATACAAAAACTGATGGCACAGCATTCAATTTTAAAATTGGTTTATGATGATCAACACTTGAAATATTTTTATCTGGGATACAATAATTATAGTCTGCTTCTAAAAAATGGTTGCTACATATACAAGTATATTTAGTTAGGATAAAATTTTCATTTTTCAAAGCAACAATCCATCTTTTCTGAACTTTTAATCGGAAATTTAAAGAAAGATTTTGTGCCGCCTTTTACATATCTACTAGAACATCCATACGCAGCACAAAAATTAACCATTGAATGATAAAATTACTAAAAGAAATAACTAATTTAAATGAATGCTAAAGAAAATAAACAGAAATTATGTCGGGATATAACTGTTTTTATTATATGATATATTGACTGTTTTGCCCAATATAATAATGGCTGATTAAAACAGTAAACAAAAAAATCGTCTTCACTTGCAGCTTATAAAAAACCCAGAGTTTCCTATCTAGTTATTTATTAAACGTCATTGATTATTTGTCGGTGATCTTTTTTTTTCAATTTTATTTATGTGCTCCAAGAAGTACTTACGGTCTTATTACAGAGCACCGCGGATGAGCGTTTAAATGGAAGTTTACGCCTACTTCCTAACCGATGTCACAAAACTTGCCCAGAGGTGGGTTTGAGCCACGGATTCTTTGTTTCTGAGTCAAGTGCGCTACCGCTGCACCACGGCTGCTCAATGTCTCGCAAATTTCATAAATCGTTGTTTTGGCTTGACTGTAAATTCACTGAAGTTGTAAAATTGATTTCTTCAGACTCGTCATCTTCACTATTATTTTCTTTAGAATTCTGACAATCTGATGCATTACACTCACTGCCCGATGAATTTGAAATCACTGATTTTTTGTAGAGAACATCAAAAAATTCCTAATTGTAGCCCATGCGCATAACAAAGTTGATGTTCAATCCCGCTTAATCTTCCGTATTTTTTCATAACTGATGCACCGTCAGTTACACTAGAAATTATATGCTTCTTTGTAGATAATTTTAATTTGGATAACTCATTTTCAACCATACCAATAATTTTTTCACCTAGAAGCGATCCAACTATTCGAAACATGCCTAAGTTCCAAAGCCTAGTAAATGAATGCACATTTAAATTCAAATAGCGACAATTTTTTAAAGATGTGTATTCGTCCATCGAACTAGAGAATCTCGAGCCACCTTGAATTTGCATAGTGATTTTCTTAACCACTCCTTGTTTTGCTAGATTGTATTGACTTTTTACCAAACTCATTACATGTGAAGAGTGTTTTTGCAATATCATTCCTTTTTCAAATAAAGATTTTCTTATAAATTCAGATTTTGCAATAGCATTAATAGAAAAGCCAACTACAGCCTCAAATTTTGAAACAATTATTTTCTATAGATTTCTTTTTTATAAATGATATAATTTTAGATTGAGCATTTCTAACTTCAAAATTTGTTTCTTCGTTTGGTCTTTTTTTCGTTACTTCAATTTCGACTTCCTTGTGAAGATTTTTTAAATGACAAAGAAGACCATTTGTTGAAAATCCTTTACACATTATTGTTATTTTACATATATTACAAGTGGCAGATTCTGTATTTTTTTCTTTGGTAAAATTTTGCCATGCCTTAAATCCACTTGATATGATGCGGTAAATTTATTATCCTATTAATTAAGTAGATTAAAATATACTAAAATATAAAACTATATAACCTACAATAAAAATCCCGAAGTTGTGTGCTGATTGTAGATAAATTATTTTAAATTAGTTGTAATTACTAAACATGTTTTAAACTTCACTTACTTGGTTTTTCACTTATTTTAGTTTTTACATTCTAACTACTTTCTTAACGTAACTAATTACTTTACTTTCTAACATTTGTAAAGATATTAAAAATATTATTACTCAAAATTTGAGTACTAATTACTTCCTTTTCTCTTTTGTAAATATCTATAAAAATTAAGAAGATATATTATGGAGGGCATAGAAATCACCAATTTTTTACAATTTTGGTTTGTGTCTAAGATAGATAAACTATTATTATTGAATTTGATTTATAAATTGATTTGGTTTGTTTATTTAAGCCTTATATTCTGTAAGTTACAATATATAAAACTTAAATAAGTAAATCAAATATATTTATAAACCAAATTCAATAGTAATATTTCATCCATCTTAGACACAAACCAAAACTGCAAAATTTTGGTGATTTAATTGCCCTCTATAATATATCTTCTTAATTTTTATAGATATTTACAAAAGGGAAAAGGAAGTAGTTAGTACTCAAATTTTGAGTAATAATATTTTTAAAATCTTAACAAATGTTTAAAATATGTTTTAAAAAATTACCGGGATTCCCGGGAAATTTCAATGAAATCCCGGGATAACGGGATGGTTTTTTACCTCCGGGATTCCGTTAGAGAAACCCTATTTTTTACATTCCATTTTATGTTTTGAAATATCTCATTAGTTAAATGTTTTTGCGTATATCTTTTTTGAGTGAGGTTTAATTTATTTTCATATTATTCCTCCGGCAATTAATTACGTCTTCGAACGAAGAAAGATAGAGGAATTCCACCTAATTTGCTCTAATTATGCAAACAAGGACTTTATTTTAGAAGCAGAAATTGTTGTTCCTGATAAGTAGCTTGCATATTTAGTCAATCCAGTTGAAGAAAAAAATGTTGATTTCATTTTGAATAGTTACACTCTTACGAAGCTAAAAGAAAATGAAATCTTAGAACCACTTGTAATACCAAAATTGAAATCTGCTACAGTTTCAGATTTTCCATTTGCAAACTCATCCTACCCTGGTAAGTCAATCATTTCACAAAGTGATCAATGTTTTCATAGCAACAATGCAACTTTTAATAAATTTTAAAGTAATTTAAAATCTTTTAAATTATTTAAATAATAGTACTTTTATTGAATATATGTTTTTATATATGTGCAGGTGATGGAGATGATGATGACTTGGCATATCCTAAGGCAACGGCACGGAAAAAGAAAGCGAACAGACAAGGTCAGCTAAAATACTTCGTTTTAACTTCTCAAGAAGTATACTCAGCAATGCTGAAATATCACCAGGACAAAATCGAACAGGAAAGATAAAAATGCGAAAGAAAACAACTGCGACTTATCAATGCTGCTAAGCGACTCAAAGAAAAAAAAGAAAAAATGTATTGGCTGAGAAAAGAAAATTAGAAAATTGTGCCAAAAAGTCTACAGCAACAAAAAAAAAGTTCAATTCACTATCATCTTTATTGCAATCATTGGTTGGTACCGACAACAGGTCAGAATCTAGGGAGGGATGAAAGTTCGCATTCACAAAAACCCCACAGAAGGTTTAATACCAAGCTGCTCTGAAGATTAAAATACTCAATTACCTTTTTTATTTGATTAACCAGGATGCATAGATAATAAATTATTATTTTTTTTATACATCTTGAATAATCAAAATAAAAAGTTGGCAAAATTATAATACTAACTAAGTAAAAAATACCTTCGTTTTGATTTAGAGCATGTTCCATTTCTTGGTCAATATTTTTAGTTGCGATTTTGAAAATAACATCAACAAAATTATTCCGTACAACATATAATTGTAAATATATAATTGGTTGATCGGAGATAGAATAAGATAACATTCTCAAATTTGCTAAGTTAGGAGATAGAACAATGCGATATGGCATGCAACACCGTATTAAAAGATTTATATATTTTCGATATAAATAAAATAGAAAAATATATTGCTAAACTATTCAAAAATTATGAAAACTCAGTTGTTTTAAAAAGTGGAAATAGAACAAGATAATGCATAGTGCCCTCATAATGGCCGGGTCTTATTAAGAGCCAAGTTTGAGTTCGATTTTATTGCATTTACTTATTTGGCTGAACATTTATCTGATTGATGAATATAATTTTGTTTTTTTTTATTATTACCAGGTTTTTTGTATATTATGTTCTATTGTGTACTTAAATATTAAAACTTAAAATGTTTTGTTGGTCAATTACGATAGACAGAAGCATAAACACAACCTAAACTCTCATATTTCAAATAGGTCTTAATAATAGCCACTCGTTTGACCAATTAAGAGTCACGGCTCTTTTTGTAACCGATGTGGCTATTATTAGGACAATAGTTTAATGTATTGTGCGTAAAGACTATATTATAAACTACGTTATAGTTTATATATAAACTATCTGTATATATACACAATGTATATATGTACAGACTATATGTATGTATATAGACTATATTATAAACTATATTACAGTTTATACACAATAAATTAAACTATTGTCGCAACAAGAAGCTGCAGTACATTTTAGTATTCCTTGGTAAACTCTTGGTAAACATCTTATGGGAGATTCAGTTTTTGGCGTCAAGTCCGGAACTAGTCCAATATTAGCTACAAATTTAGAGTTAAAATTAATTGAATTTGCAGCACCAAGAGCTGCCCTTGGATTTGGATTTGGAAAAAAACAATTTAAAAAATATGCTTCAGATTTAGCCATGAAACACAACTTAAAGTTTTAACGTTCAACGCCTTCAGAAAAATGGTGGCGCTCATTTAATCAGTAACATACAAATTTAGTTTAGCAAAAGCCTGAAGGTGCTTCATCAGTTTGCCATAAATACATGTCTGTACCAAAATTAGCTTAATATTTCACTACATGAAGTTTTGAAGGAAAGAAAGAGAGAGAAAGCCTGGGATCAAGCACTTACTGCTGACAATATTATTTCAGGGTTTTGATCATGTGGCATTTATCCATATAATCCATCTGCAGTTCCAAGCACAGTTTACTTACGTAATTCTGACTATTCCATAGAACAGCTACTTGACAAAAGCGATCTGCTTGAATCAAGTCGGCACCGAATCAAAACTGACACTAGAAAACAAGATTCAAAAATGCAATAGAAAAGGAAGTTGATTTTGAAGTAGAATTTGGCACAAATAAACCTGAAAGCATGTCTGAATGTAAAATAGATAATAATTTGGTAAACCTTGACAATAGTTCTGCTTGTTTGATATGGGATACCCATTTAACTCATGAGCAGTTAAAAACTTTCAACTTCTGTATTCAAAATAGCTACGTCATCCCAGATTCTTTGCATAAATTATATAAAGGATTTAAACTGAAACAGATTTCATCTACAAATGCCATTTTAGAAACAGATAACTTTGTTCCAATGCCAAATGAATCCTTAGTTCCTATTCCAGTTTTAAATGAAACCAATGTTCAACCAATTCCTGTTTCAAATGAAACGACTGGACAGTTTTTTTCAAATGAAGCCACTGATCATTGTAATCAGATGCTAATTTAAACCATTGTTCAGCCTAGTCTAACACCAATTATTTCGTGTACAAAGCATTCAACTAATGATAGTGACAATGATATTTTGCTTTATCCAAAGATATATGCTACCAAGACAGAAGAAAATCAAAATAAGGTTCAAAAATATTTTGTATTAACTTCTCAAGAAGCAAAAAATCTAAATTGAACAAGGTGGTAAAAAAAAAAAAGAGAAATTCGCAGCGGCTGAAGAGAAAAAATTGAAAAAGCAATAAGAAAAAGAAAATAAAGCACAACAAAAACAAGAGAAAGAGATTATCTAAAGAGTTATCTAAAAAAGCTAACTCAATTCAAACGATAAAAGTCAGTTCAATTCCAAAGATATTGAAAGTCAATATCTCTTTATATAATCAAAAAATCTGTACTGAAGTACCAGAGAATAAGACTCTATTTATCAATAACAATGTTAGTGAGCTCATTTAAATAGAATATCAATAGATCATTATCAAAACTTCTCAATATATTATTGTAAAGTTTATTGTCCATATATTCAAAATTGCATTATTATATGCAAGTTGAAATCTTATAACAGCTATGTGCTAATTTTTATTTAAAATTTATTATTAGAAATTAAAAAGTTTCCTATTGTTTGACTGTCTTAATTTAAATAACAAATAAATACTGTTTAAGTTTTTTTGTTTCAACCAAAATTTTTCTACTTCATCAAATTAAATGAATCACCATGGTGATTTTACAGTGCAATTAAAACCATAAACGTTGTTGTGGTGCAAGTAAAACCATATATATTGTTGGAGTGTAAATAAAGAAAAAAAGTGGTGTAACAAAGTATAGAATATTTTACTTTTAAAATTAATCTTGGTTTGTAGTACTATGAAGTAGATCTAAGTTCACTATTAGCTGTAATCATCTGTCTGGGTAAAACTTTTCAATATATAAGCATTTTTAGATATATCGATTTAAGGCAATAGTGGCTCGTCAAAGGTGCTGTTTCCTAATTTACTGGCTACTATTTGTTCTACCCGGTCATTAATTGGCGCACAATTAAAATCTCTGTTTAAATAGATTTTTCTCTGAATTAATCATGTTTTAAAACTTAAAAAAGTTCTTACAAGGTTTAGGCGTTAGTCATTAATAAAACATTAAATAAAAGTATCTTTAAAAAATTTATGGCCAAAAATTTATAAAACTATCTTTAAAAAATTTGTGGCCATTAATTGGTCGATTTGCCTTAATTTTAACGTCGCGAAACGGAGATCAAGCTTTTTACATGCATAAAAAGCTTGATCTCCGTTTAATGTATTTCTTAACTAGAAACTTAATGACAAAACATTCTAAATCTAAAACAAATTATTTGATTAAGGAAATAACCAATGATATATTATATAAACTAGATGTCTAATTTTGATCCAAAAGGTGAAGCAGCTTTTGCCTTTTTTACAAATTGCGGATTAACTTTGCAAACAAATATCATTTAACTTTTCTTTTCTTAAATAAAGTAAGTACATATTAAATTAAATTCTTTTTATGGAAAAGTGTTATAAGGAAATTAGAATACTTTTAACATAATAACTTATGATTTGTTTTTATATATATTTTCACAACTAGATATTAGTTACAATTTGTTTCACATCATCAATATGAGCAAAATACATCGTCACAAAAGATTATATTTAACCAAATACTCCTAAAATATATCTAACAAAAAAAAAAAAAAAAAAGAAACAGAAAAAATAGCACTCAGTTAAATAAGCGGATAAAACAAAAAAAAATTAAATAAAATAACTTTAAATTTAGGAAGCACGAGTTGAATATATTATGAAGGACTTGTTACGATAATAGGGAACTCGTAAAAGACTGTATAAGCCTTTTCATCGAGAACCTTGGGGTAATACGCAATTTACACATTTGATTCTTATGCACAAATATTTTAAATATTTGTGCATAATATTTATAATCACAATATTTATGGAATTAATTTGTTATACAAATAAGGGCCGCGATAAGAGAAAGAGAATTGAGAGTTTTTTGTTTTTTTTCGGGGTACGATAAAGTTACCAGATGCTCTTGTGTTAAACTTATTGGTAATTGAATGAAAGAGGTTTTCTGTAAATCGTAAAGGAACTAATCTCATTTTGTATTTCAGCATAAATCGTTTATAAGCATAGATATTAATATGATAAATATTTAGCGCTTTCATTTCTTTTAACAAAGGGTTAGCATGTGTAAGTTGGTTTTTATAATATATTATTATAAAAACAAACTTGGTTTTTTTATCGTAGGCTGAACCAAGAAGCATGGTTCTGCCGTCGATAAAAAGACATTAATTTTGTATTGTGTGTACTTCCTCAAGCAATGTTAGCGTATGTAAGATAGCTATTTATAACGAAAAGTAAAGAATTTCAAGTTATTTTTGTTTTAAAAAAGGTCAAGCTTTGAAAAGTAAACCAAGATTTTTAGATTTTGAGTGTTGATAGCCTTTATGTGGGCTGTCCATGAAAAGTTTTTGTTTACAACCACTCCAAGAAATTTAATTGTTTGAGTTCTTTCAATGTTGTTAAAATTAATACTTAGATTCCTAAATTCATACGATTGAAAAGAGATAAAAGTTTTAAATAGAAAAGTGAAACAACAGGCGCTTTTGAGGCATTTTTACGAATGGACCGTTCCCTCTATAGAAAAAAACCGCAGTGCATTTTGGTCTTTGTATTCACCGAAAATAAACAAATCATCAAAAACATATTACCATGTCAGCAGTAAACAAAGTTGATAGCTATGGAATTAGTTTGGAAAATGATTCAAATACTATTGATATTGATTCATATTTTTTTTAAAACATTTCAATCGCTACTCAATCAGTATTTAGAGAAATATCTAGTCAGTTTAATCAAATAGATGCTGAAGAAGTTGTACAAGAACAAATAAGCTCTTGGTTAAGATGTCTTTCCTTACTACCTAATATAAACCAAAAAAAAATACACAAATATTTAATTATAGACGATAGTTCGACTGATTTTGGAGCTAGAGGTGCTTCAAAGCATAAAATTTCTGGGTATCAGCTATTTAAGGAGAACTTCGTTAAAAATTTAGTACAACATTTCAACATTGAAATAAATTCTTTTCTTGTTAGAGCTAACGTTTCAGCTGCAATGAAAAAAATCAGTACCTTAATTATGTACATTTTTGTCAAAATGAAGGAGATATATTGTATGCTAAATGTAATTGTAAAGCTAGTATGGGAGGATGCTGCAAGCATGTTGCTGCAGTATTATTTCAGTTAAATAAATATGAACAGTTAAATTTAAACTATGTACCATTCGATAAAACATGCCTAGAAGTATTACAGCAAAGGCATGTTCCTGCTGAAGGAAAAAACTTAGAACCTATTAAGTTTTCTAAAGTTTTCTTTGAAAAGAATGATTTAGAAATGGATCTAAACAACTCAGGAAAGCGTCCTTTTGTATCAGGAAATAGAAACTTTTGTGCAACCCCAATTTTTGCACATAATTCAAGCAATGAAAAAATTTAAAAAATGTCTAATAGTTTATATAATTTAGGAGAAGGAGTAGCATTTGCAAATTTTTTAAAAGGAAATAATTTTCATTTCACGTTCTACTATGAAACATCAATATCTGAATATCAGCTAAAAGTAAAAGAACTCGGTTTAAATTCTGATATTATGTTTAATCTTATTGATACCATAATTAATGGATTTGAAGTAGAATCTAGTGACTCATTTAAATTTGATGAAACTCAATTAATGTTTATTTCAAAATATTTAGTTATATCAAAAGAGAAAATAAAGACTTTGGAAAGAGCTACTTTATCGCAATCTACAAGTTTATGGCTTGAAGAAAGAAAAAAGCGCTTGAGATCTTCAAACTTTGGTTTTGTTATTAATAGGCAAAAAAGTATATTTTCTTCCTCTATTTTGAATAGAATTTTGAAAAACAATAAAAATAACTTTTGCAACAAAGCTTGTAATTGGGGCAAAATAAATGAAAACACTAAAATAAAAAAGTATGAAAATATAAAAAATGTATCAGTAATGAGATGCGGATTTATCATTAACCCAAAATGACCTTGGCTCGGTACAAGCCCTGATGGAATTGTATTAGTAAATGAAAAAATAAGGGCTGTTGAAATCAAATGTCTTTATTCAAAAAAAGATTTAACTATAGCTGAAGCTTGTCTAGATAAAACAATTTTTCTTGCTGTTGTTGATGGTAAAACAATGGTAAACAAAATCATGTTTATTTTTATCAATGTCAAGGTGTTATGGCATTATTAGAGGTCACAGAACTAGATTTTATAGTTTATACTGAAAAAGATGTTTTTATTGAGAGTTTTAAATTTCTTAAAGAGCAATCGGAAAAAAACTACTTTACCAAAATTAAATAAATTTTACTTTGAGTTTATGCAAGAAAATATATTTGCAGTTTAGATTAAATGTTTTTATATTTTTTACTAACTTTTTATTTATCTGAAACAAGTTGTGGCAAAAAGTTTGCTAAATAACAACAAACTATCCAAGTTTTATTAATTTCTGGCGCCATAGACAATTAAAATGGTGTTTGTAAATTGTTATAACTTTTTATTCACTGTATTGCTCTTTTTACATGAATACGAACAGCAGCAATTTTTCTAGTTTCATTCTCCGCTTCTAGACTGAGTTGAGCTTTTCCATTTAGAAATGGTGGTATATTTAATGAAACGTTTTCCAGTAAATCATCAGTAATACCAAAATCTCTATCTGCGATTACACTATCTCCTGGTTCAGGCAGGTTGTATATGCCACAACCTTTAGTAATTTGTTTGTCCGAAAAACAACCACAGTATAAATCAGAAACAAAATTTATGGCTCCATTTGGTGCTATTCCAATTAATCCTTTTGCTGTATTTTTATATTTATAATTAGAAAAAGTTGTAGACTGGCATCTGAAAGATGTAGGCATTTCGATAAATAGTTCAGTGCAGTCTAAGATTACCCTTGTTGATTCATATTTTCTTTAAAACAATTTGGCATTGTTTCTTTTACAGTTTGTTTTGTTGCCCAAATTGGTAGCATATGCATTTGAGAATGCAAAAAATTAGTCCATGTCACTATGATTCTACTAACATGACTTGAGGATATGTCAAAGCGCAGCGCCATGTCTTCAACCAAAAGGCCAAGTCGAAATCTTGTTAAAACTAAAAATAATTCAGACTCTGAACTCATTATGCGTCCTCTTCCCTTTTTATTGTAATTAAAATCTGTTGTTTTTTCAATGTTTGTATTTGATGGTGGTGCTGCATTTCAAAGTTGGAGTTTGTTGGACCCTATTTTTTTGAAGAGGAAGGAATTGCAGTTAATGTTACATGACCTCGCTACGTTGAAATGTTAAACAACTTCCTTCATCCAGAACTTGAAAGGCGTCAAGTGAACATGAGAGACATTTGGTTTCAGCAGGATGGTGCCACAGCTCACACGGCGAGAGCATCCATGGAAGTGGTTTTACAAATTTCCCAGGACATGTGATTTCGAGATTTATTGATGTTCACTGGCCCCCTCGCTCACCCGACCTGTCGATATCGATATACTACTTTTTGTGGGGATATTTGAAATCAAAAGTGTACATGAACAAGCCTTGCACACTCGATGACCTTAAGAATTCCATTCGTCAGGAAATTGAAGCCGTGCCTAATGAAATGTTGGAGAGAGCCGTCCATAATTTTCAGAAGAGGATCCAAATTTGTATCCAGCAAGAAGGACGTCATCTCAAAGAAATTATTTTCCGAACCTAAATATGGTATGTAATTTCAAAAACTGCATTAAATAACCTATCATTTGTTACTTGTTTTTATTATTTTCAACCCATTGTGTCCTAGTAATTCAATATGGAAAAACATGCGTTTCCTCTGCACCACCCTGTATAATATAAAACAAAATAACATTAACAAAATTACAAGATGCATCAGAGGATCCATTTTTTCTGTAAAAAGAGCGTTTAAATCCCCCCTCCCAATCTAAAAATAACATTTTTAAATTAAATTATTTTGAACTAAACCAATTATTAATTTGTCTTGGCTTTTAGCAAATGATTAAAATTTTAAATTCCATCAATGAAACAAAATAATAATCAATTTTAAGGATAGACACGACGGGAACGTAAGGCAGAGCCGTCTATCAAAAAAATTGCAAGTCACACCACTTGAGGTACTTTTTTTTCAAGTCACATCACTTACTGTACCTTTTTTTTCAAGTCACACCACTTGCTGTACTCTTTTTGTAAGTCGCGTTACTTGCAGTAATTTTTTTGCAAGTCATACCACTTGCTGTAATTTTATTGCAAGTCACACCACTTGCTGTAATTATATTGCAAGTCACATCACTTACTGTACCTTTTTTTCAAGTCACACCACTTGCTGTACTCTTTTTGTACGTCACGTTATTTGCAGTACTTAATTTATACATATATTGATAATAACTTTTATACATATATTTATAATACTTAAATCACATAAGTAATAAAATTACAAAAGTAAATGTTGTGACACAGCTTACCCCAAACAACAAGTTTGGTTTCCACTATCACATAAATAACATTAAGCCACATAATAAAATAGCCAAATTATGAAAAAATCAACTCTCCTGCAACAACATCAGCAGCAAGCTGGATTTTTTTTTTATAAGATGGTCAAAAGCTTCTAAATCAGATTCATCCTTTTTCCAGTAAGAAATGGTATAAATTCTGTCTTCTTTTCTCTTATTTACTTTTTCTAATCGCCCATCATACATGACAGATTTGTTATTATCTGTATCAAACCATTCATGGCAGAGTTCTCTTCCAACAATTCTTTCATATGTTACATCGTATAAGTCATTAAATTGTTTGATAGATAAGTGCTTATCATTAAAAGATAGAACACGCAGCTCTCGCTATAGCTTTCTTTTTTCTTTTTCATCCATTTTTTGTCTTTTGCATGTCTGTCTTTTTGAAATCTCTGGAGATCTTCCTTTAGCTTCACTAAACATACCCATGAACTCTTCACTATTTATGTTGTGAAGCCTTGCACTAGCTGTCTGCTCCTTAAGTGTCTCTGTAATAGAAAGTAAGAAATATCACTCATATTGACGGTTCAAAACATCTTCCACCGCAATAAGACAAGCCAAAATCATGTTGATAACCTGCTCATCGATGGAGCATAAATTTTTAACAGGTTCTAAAACATTTAATTTACGAGGATTTCCAAAAAAATCCTTTTTACAGTTTACCAGTGCACCTGGATTAGATTTGCAATTTTTATTTATTTGCTAAACATTTTTAACTACTTGGATACCTGCAATATGATTAAAACTTGCTTTTTCAGCTGATACATAAAATTTTTTCATCCAGGGTCCATTAAGAAGTTTTCCAAATATTGCTAGCACACACATTTGTTTTATGGCAGTTGTATCACAAAATGCTGATCACAAAACTGTTTGTAAAGTGCCACACTTTACTGTTACAACGGTCAGAAGTTGCTTAAATGCATTGTAGTGTTTCATAAAGATGAAACAAGTACGGAAAAGTATATGAAGACGATTGCCATGATATCTTGGAATTATACCTGTTGGCAATTTGTTATTGTCTAAAAAATTTACAAATCCTTACGGATCACCTTTGCCATCTTTAAATCTCATTTTGTTCATTGCCAAAACAATTTTAACTGCCATACAATCATGTCCAAATAATAGACAACTTTCTTTTTCCAAAGACTGTAATGCTGAACGACATGAAATAGCTATTGTATCAAGCGGGTGCAAATGGCAGTTCAGCTCATTTAAATTATTACCCCAGGTTGCACAAATTTTGGTAATGATAAGATGATTTACTGCAACTCTGCCATTGTGTTTGATATATTTGAAATAATAGACTTACAACATTCGTCAAAGGAAAGTGAGAAATAATCTGAATAAACTAAAGCCATATGATCCACTGCATTACATATGTGATTTTGGTAATCATCCGATGTATCTCCAGGTAATTGGTCCAGGACAATGACTTGACAATTATTCTTTGAAGTCAAGTGGATGCTGTTGATACGGACACCCTCTTGCGTTGTTGTATCAAACCAAGAGTTAGATTATTATTATTAAAAGCCCATTCTGCTGCTTGCAATTTAGATATACTGCCTAGTTCACGAGCCATTTGCTCAACTGTAATACGCTGAGGAATATGTAAAAATTTAACACCTAAATATTGTGCAATTTTCTGCAATAAGAATGGAATGTTTCATGTTGGGACATTAGACAACAACATGCTGTAAATTATCATTCTTGTTTGTAATGCATGAGCTTTATTATCTTCTGATGTAACTGAAAGTGCAATATTGTTCTCCTCCATCTGGATCATATCATTTTCTAATCAAGATAATCCCATTTTGTTTCCTTTATGACATTGTTATGTTTGAGATTCATTTGTCTTAACTTTTCTTTTTCTTTAACTTTTTTTGCTTTTCTTATAATTATAAGGTAAATTTAAATTAAATGTAAATTTTTAATTGATATGGCGTGCTCTTTATTTTAGCTTTTAATAAAGCTATCTTATTTTGGTATTCTTTAGAAGAGCTAGCTAACTTTGAAGACAAATGAGAGTTTATGCTACTAGATTTAGCTTGCAATGAATTGGTCAATAGTGGTTTTTTGAATGCAAAGGTTTCATTGCAAATTGAAATAAAATGTTTAGAGTCTCTTTTAAAGTTGCAAACCCATTTCTTTGCTTTATTAACAAGGGTCTGAATATCATTTTTGCTAATGCTGAAGCCAAAATACTCTTTGACTTGTTTGACAGTTTCAATAAATAACTCACTGTTTAAAGTAAAACAAAAAATTATATGCCCTACCCTACACTGATTGTTTGTTTCGCAAGGTAGTTTGAAGTTAGTAAACAAAAACTTTTTAAACTTGCCACGAAATATACGAAAATTTCTTTTTGGGCCCATATTAACTTTAAAAGTATACCAACTCAATTGGATACATACTTTGCAATAGGAGAGCTACTATAATAAGAAAATAGATAAGAGAAAAAGTAAGTGCAAACAATAGCATAAATACCTTCCACAACCAACGCTAAGTACAATGCTAATGTTTTCAATTTCAGTAAAAGCAATTTTAATCTTAATAACTGCAAATTAAAAAACAAAATAAACAAAAATTGGTTAAAAAGTATTTAAAATTGCAAAATAACTGTTTTAATTGAAAGATTATAAATTAATAGCAAATTAAAAAAGAAATGAAAATACATAATGAAAAAATTTTTTTTAAATACAATTATGAAGAAATGAACCAAATAAACTTTTTAAGTTTTAAATAAATGAAATCAAAGTCATAACTGAATAATAATAAATAATTTAATTGAAGATAAAAATTTTAAGAACATTATATACAGTTAAACTGTAATTAGAAATATTAGAGTTTTATAATTGAACTCTCGATACTTAACAAAAAAACATATAAACATTGAAAATTTTGTAAGTTTTTTTGTTAAGTATCGCGGGAGAAAAATTGAAACTTATAAAAATTGAAAAAATGCTAAATCATTTATTTGAATCATATTTAATATGATTCAAATAAATTACCATTCAACAAAAAGTATAGTGGTAATATCGTTAATTAAAATGATTTAAATAATTGATTTAGGAGAACTTTTGATTACCACAAACATTTTTATTTTTTCATTTTTTTTCATTTATTTTTTTTTTCTAGTTAAATCTGAATCAATTATTATACTTTTAAAAGTAGATTGAAGTTCCTCTTCATCTGCCCCTCCCCCTCCCCATGTCTCAAATAAAAGTGGAAAAACAAAATTTAAGTACCAAAAGTGCTGCACAAAATAGAGTATGTGCTGCATGAAATAAATCAACGAAATTTGGCAGATGCAAAGAAATTGTGTAAACTTAACATCAAGAATAGTATTGCAAAAAAAACAAGCATATCTTCAACATTTACTGAATGCTCAAAGTACAACTAAGAATTTATCATTTAAAAATCTATTTAAAAAAGTTTTTATTGTAATCAAAAGGTACAGATTAATAAAGTTTAATTACTCTAGTTTTCAAAAAATATCTACACTAATATATAACTCTACATAAAAACCTCAAAATACCTTTCTCTCTCAGTGGCGAAAAGCAAACTTCAAAAAGCGTGGCACAGAATTTTAGCACAAATATCGGTTCCGTAAAACGCGTAATTCTACGTACCTACTATTTACTGTGGTTCTTGGCTTTTTTATGTTGTCTTTAACTTGTTTGACAGTAAAGATGGACAGTTGCTCATATAAGTCTTTTTTCCTCCTGTAAAATGGACTGAGCAAACCCGATGAGAAATAGAAGGACAAAATTTTTCCTACTATTTAAAGATAGCCATTTTTTTCTCAAATTACTTTCCTTTGGGATGATGTAAACCGATAAGTTTTTGTTTTTGAGCGAATCATTGTTGCATAATGGAACACAACAAGTTATGCCACCGCGGTATTTTGTTGTTGTTGACTCAACAGTTTTTCTTTAATAGATTGAGGTATTAGTTTATCACAAAATATTGTATCATTTGAAATCATTTTGAAAAGTCTTTTCAAATTAAATTACTAGACTGTTTATTTTAAAAAGCTTTAACTCTGATTTGTTTATTTTCGGTGAGTACAAAGACCAAAATGCATTGCGGTTTTTTTCTATGGAGGGAACGGTCGATTACAATCCTTTTTAACAAACGTAGGTTCATAAAAAAACTTTTATAGGCATTTAGTTTTGTTTGAACAAAGTTATCACAAATTTGTCGAAACCAAAGAACAGAGATTAGACAATGCTTAAACATGTTTTTCAATATATGAAAGGTACTCTGGACTGTTCCTTAACTTTTAGAAAAACGCAACAAAGTTTTAGTTTGAAGGCATTTTGTGATGTCGAATAGGGAACATCCTGCGATGATCAAAGAATTATTAATGGTTATTGTTTTTAGCTGTTACCAGAGTGGACCAATCATAGCATGGAAACCTAAGGAACAAGCCTCTGTTTTTCTTTCAACATGCGAAGCTGAGTATATGGCAATATCTGCCACATGTCAAGAGGTTGCATACCTTACCCAATTCCTGAAGGATTTATTTGTAGAAGTTACTGAACCAGTGAATATCAAATGCAATAACCAATGTTCAATTGCTTTATTGAAGAATCCAGTGAAACATTCACGTTCAAAACACATCGATATACGATACCATTTCATAAGAGAGTATCTTCAAAATGGAATGATAACCTTGGAATATGTACCATCAAACGAAAACTTGGCGGATATTCTTACGAAACCATTTAAAAAGCACTCAATGAAAATATCTAGAGACTTTATATTTGGAATTTGGCTTTTTCATAATTTTTGATTTTGACATCATGTGGGGAGTGATGTCATCTGCACGGCTGTTATATTTATTATTGTAATTACGAACCATTAAGTAGTCAATCTGAGCTGTAATAGCACACGTGTCAATATGGCTGCTTCTTAATATTAATATATAGATTATATATTATTTAATATTTATTCCTTATTTATGACAAACCAAAACTTAACAGTTTTTGAATTATCTTTAATTTATTGAGAACTTTTCGCTTGCATTTTTAACTTTTATTTCACAAATTTGCTTCAGCTTTTGCCCTTTTTACAAATGGCGGAGAATATTTATTAACAAAACAAAAAAGCTTCATTTTTCGTCCAAAAAAATCCCGCAAGTTAAACATCTAGTTTATATAAAATATGATTGGGAAATACATACTATTAAATAGTGTTACTGGTCTCAAGCTTGCTTTATTGTTCGTTTGTTGTGTTTTTCGCACTTTCTATTTGCTTTTTTGATACAGGCGAATAGAGATATGCGCATAATACAGAAATGCGTAAAGTTATCTGGTAAACGCTGCAATTCAAGATCTGAAGTTTTCTTTCACTTTTTTTCTTTTTCTATTTTGTTTGGTGTCAAATATAAATTAAGAAATACCAAAATCCATTCTAGATTCTTGACAGTTGTCAATTTTTTTTAGACATAAACATATAAACTTATTAATTAAAATTAATAAATGCATGTGTCTATTACGTAATCTATTTTGACTTACATTTTGGTTGAAAACTAAGTATAGATAAAAATGATAGCAACCAAATGACTGCGAAACTAATTCAATCTTTTAAAGCGTAATTAATTTAAGGTCAGGTCAGGTTATCCTGCTTCTGGTAACATGTAACCCAGTACTACCTGCTTCATATCATGTTGCCTTGTAGGATACGTCTTTTTAAGCAAAGGCTAGGAAATGCCAACTCAAACTTAAAATACCCCCTGTCTTGAGGCTCTTGGTTGAGTAAAGACTAGATATAGTATCTCAATAAAAATACCCATCATGGGCAGACGTTAAATGAATCCAGCTTGTAGAAGGCCTCCTAGGCAAAGACTTAAAAGGGGTAAACAGATTCTATCTGTTGCACCCCAACCTTGCACCCCTTCTTTATCTATTAGTCTAGCGCAGATGTATTTTTAATACATTTTTTCCAGTTTAAGATGTTGAATGCTGGATCTTCTTGACTCGATGCATGGGTTTTGCTTGTGTCTCTGTTTTTATGATTAGGCAACTCATTTTACTATCTCTTAATGAGGGTACAGCTCTAAAACTCAGTTTTATGATTCTGAGGTCGACTGGTAGACAAGTTTCCCGAACTATGTGATAGCTCTCAGAGAGACCGATTCCATCAACAGCTGAAAAATATCAAAGTACTAACAGTGCCAAGTTACGCATGGATTGTGTCCCTGTTCTTACTTTTGGTGTGCATTGCCAAGGCCACATTTGGCGCCCTTTGTAACGGCTTAGGGTTTATTAGTATTAATAAGGCAGTTACTTGGACTATTAAACAATGTACTGAGTACTATCTATGCTTTGAATCAAGTTCTTTAAAAAGTTTAAAAATGAATAAAGTACAAAAACCTTTAAACACGAAAAAACCATTATCACCACCAAGCTCTCTAAACTGATCCTAGTCAGTGCTCAGTTTCTTCACATTTACCCTTAGATGCTTCTAATCACAGTTTGATCTCTATAAAGCTATAATCTGATTCTTCTTCATCATCTGAATCCCCTATCTTCGTAACTCTCACAGCTACCTTAAAGCTGACTGGGACTCATTCCGTGATTTTCTTCGTGATGGCCCCTGGGTAGAAATCTTTCATCTTCCTGTTGACAAATGTGCTTCATACATAACTTCGTGGATTTAGGCTGGCATGGAATTTTTTATTCCCAATCGATAACTCCAGGTCAAGCCTCACTCTTCTCCATGGTTCTCATCACATTGCGCTTCTGCAATTGCCAATCGAAACCGTTGCTTCCATATGTATCAGAAAAACAATTCTTCAGAAAACAGACGCCTGTTTATTACTGCTAAAAACCATTGCAAAAAAGTTTTTTCTAACGCCAAAACCCGCTATTCGCAGGTCATGAAATCTAGTATTTCAAGAAAAAAAATAGGCTCTTGTGGCTTCCGAAGAATCTTTAATAGTATCAATAACAAGGGCAAAGTATGTAAATCCACCTCTCTTGTGTTTGCGCTCTACCTGATATAGCCGTCAAACAGATTGATCCTTTGCTTGATATTCTTAACACTGCAGCTTCTGTATCTAAAGTGATTTCCTACTTAGACTCTTCTACAGCTTGTGGCCCGGACCATATACTTGTCTTATATATAGTCTTGCAGAAGTGCTCCCCAGAGCTGTCGTCTATACTTTCAAAACAATTTAACAAGTGCTTATCAGAGTCTTGTTTACCAGCCTGCTGGAAATTGGCATCTGTTTTCCCTATTTTCAAAAATTCTGGAGAGCGATCTGATTCGTCCAACTACCATCCCGTTATTCTTCTTCCTATCATAAGCAAGATTTTTGAATCTTTAATTAACAAATACTTAATCCCTTATCTTGAATCTAATAACTTACTTTCTGATCATCAATATTGATTTCGATCTTCTCGTTCTAGAGCTGATTTGCTAACAGTAATAACCAATAGGTTTCATCGTTCATTAGATAAAATTGGAGAGGTCAAGGCCATTGCTAACAATTGCGACAATTCTAAAGCTTTAGATAAAGTTTGATAAGCTGGTTTTCTCCATAAGCTTTCTTCTTACGGTGTATCTGATAACATCTTTGGGATTCTTGAATCCTTCCTTTCCAATCGTAGAATAAATGTTGTTCTCAATGGACAGCACTCTTTTTTATATTCTGTAACTTTAGGGGTTCCTCAAGGTTCAGTCCTTGCCCATATAATTTTTTTAATTTACATTAACGATCTTCCAGACACTCTCACATCTAAGGTAGCGTTGTTCGCTGATAATACTACCATTTATTCTTGTCATGAAAAGAACCAAACACTCTCTGATTGCTTGGAAGGGGTTCTTGAGCTTGAAAAGGATCTCACTTCTGCTACAGCATGGGTCTCACTTCTGAAACAGCATGGGTGTCACAGTGGCTGGTGAACTTTAATTCAGATAAAACTCAATTTTTTTCAGTCAATTGTTATCGCAATAATTTAGATCTTTCTATATTTATGAACAGTAATGTACTCGATGAGTCATCTACCCTTCATCTTCTAGGATCAACTCTTACTTCCAATCTTTCTTTGAAACCATATATTAAGTCCGTTGTAAAATTAGCACCTGCTAAGGTTGCATCTCTTCATCGAACTCGACACTTTCTTGCTCCGGATTCTATTCTCTGTCCCTATAAATCTCAAATCCGTCCTTGTATAGAATACTGTTGCTATATCTGGGGCGGAACTTCTAATGATGCCCCTTCACTTTTAAACAAGTTGCAAAAATGCATTGTAAACATTGTTAGACATGCTCTTGCAGCCAACCTCCTAACATTATCACATCGTCTTAATGCTGCCTCTCTTTCTCTTTTTTAAAAATACAATAAATAATAATAACAATAATAATACTGCTCTAAAGAGTTAGCGTCTCTTTTGCCGTCTACTAAAATTCGTTTTCCTGTTACTCGTCATTAAATCAATCCCCACCCTTTTTCTGTGACTGTTCCTAAGTGCTCCAAAAACTCTTATATGCCTAGTTTTTTTCCTCGTGCATCAGTTCTTTGAAATTCACTTCCTTTATCTTGCTTTCCTGATTCATTTAATTTGCAATCCTTTAAGTCGTCTGTCAATTGTTACCTTGCTCTACAATCTTCATCTTTTCTCTTGCAGTAACTTCCAAATCTAACTAGTGCTTGCTTGCAGCATTGTTGGAAGCGAAGATATTTAAAATAAATAAAAAATTGCGTTTAAAGGTGGCTGAGAACGTTATGGTTTGTTTGGCAACGATGGAGCTGAATGGATATTTTTTCTTTTAGTGCTGGCCAATGATAAGTTATTTTCACAGAATAAAATGATTGATTGAGTTTGTAAAGCTCAATCAATCAATTTATTGATATTTACTGATAGTTTTTGACAATTTTTTAAAGAAAATTTGAAGTGTTTGCTTCAAATACTTTGGTTTTTCAAGCGTTGAGCATGCTATCTTATACAGCGTAACTTGTTAACAAATAAATATATGTTTTTAATTAATTATTGATTTTTTCTAAGTTAGGTTTCTTTGCAGAGTAAAATTTTTTTTTTAACTAAGTTTTTTTTAATTGGTGTTTTTAGTTTTCGGGTAAAAAGACAAACTTTGAAATCAGATTTTAAATTAAAAAAAACGAATTTTGTTTTGCTAACTTTTTTCTAATCATCTGAATGCAATTAAAAAAGATCTGCTTAATAATAGTAATTATATATATACAATGTATATATATGTTGTATATATATATATATATATATATATATATATATATATATATATATATATATATATATATATATATATTTCTTGAATGTAGACATCATGTATGAGAGTATGTAAATTATTATTTTATAAACATCAATTAATACACGTTTCTCTCAATACTAAATTTATTTTTATTTTTATTAAAGAAATTTTCGCTGGATTGTTGTGACTAGCGTCTTCAGCTTTAAAGTTTTTTTTGTTTTTTTTTTTGTTTTTTTTTTTATCAAATAATAGGTATATATATATATATATATATACATATATATATATATATATATATATATATATATATATATATATATATATATATATATATATTCATATATATATATATATATACATATATATATATATATATACATACATATATATATATATATATATATATATATATATATATATATATATATATATATATATATATATATATATATATATATATATATATATATATATATATACAAGGGTCACTATTCATATTTCGGGAATTCGCAACACTGATGTCATGTGAGTCCATCTGACAGTTTCATCGTAAAGCTTGGCATTTTTGACAATATACGTACTCAAAACATTTTGTCATATGAACGCTTTTTGTTTATTTTATATTTAGTTGAAAGTTTCGTCTTTCAACTAAATATAAAATAAACAAATAGCGACAAAAAATGGAACTGAATTTTGAACATTTTCGTGCGATGATTTTTTACGACTTTCGACGTGAATTATCACAACAAGAATGCGTCAATCAACTTAATTTGACTTATTTGGCGATGAAGCTCCATCAAAAACCACTGTCTATTGCTGGTATAGTGAATTTAATCATGGTCGTAGTTCGCTGTGACCCTCGTATATATATATATATATATATATATATATATATATATATATATATATATATATATATATATATATATAATATATATATATATATATATATATATATATATATATATATGTATGTATATACATATATATATATATATATATATATATATATATGTATATATATATATATATATATATATATATATGTATATATATATGTATGTATATACATATATATATATATATATATATATATATATATATATATATATATATATGTATATATATATATATATATATATATATATATATATATATATATATATATATATATATATATATATATATATATATAGATATATATATATATGTACATGTATAAATATATGTACATATATATATATATATATATATATATATATATATATATATATATATATATATATATATATATATATATAACATTAGCAACTTTTTTATAACTACTAAAAATAGTTTTAAAATGAATAATTAATGGCATATCGTTTACATTTTAGGATCATGAGATTTTTAGCATAGACCATTTTAGTATATATTTTTTTTGTGTGTAATCTTATTCTAAGTGGTTTAAATAATTTTATATAGCTTATTCTATATAATTAAGCTAATTTTATATAGCTATATTTGTGTTTGAAGTAGGGTGAGCATTGACCCGATTTTTTTGTAAGAGAGCGCGGCGCCAAATTAATTAAAATTATTTTAGCGCTGTACGTGAAAACCGGAACAATCGTCACTCTAGTTTGAATTGTCTGCGTTTTAGAGAAAGTTCTGATTTAAGATCAGGTGAATAAGATGGCCAATTTATTACTTCAATTAATTTTTGTGGAAAATCATTGGTTAGCAATTTTAAACGCTTTTTTCGGCTCGTTGTTTTGTTTAATCAATTGCGTAACTATAGGGAGCACAAACAGCACTAGAAATTTTTTTAATGTTTTAAAGACGTTTAGAACGTCTTTTGAACGTTCAAAATATGTCTTTTTGACCAAGTGGCGGCTAGGAAGTTGGTCCTCAAAAATAATTCGTTTTTAGTTTTTAATTTTTTTTAAATTTTTGTTAATAAAGAAATTGCTGAAACATTTAATAGCTTTTTTATAAATATAGGAAAAAAGCTTGCCGGTGCAATTCCTGAGGGAAAAAAATCATTTAAATTTTTTTTGAAAAAATCTGATTCCTTCATGGAGGAGTCGGAGCTTTTAATTGATGAACTTCGACTAGCAATTAATATGCTGAAAACAAATAAAAGTGCGGGTCTGGATGAAGTTAACCCTGATGTTGTAAAAGCGGTCTCAGATATTATAGAAAAACCTCTTTTTAAAATTTTTAATCTTTCCCTAAAAAACGGCATTTTTCCTGACCAACTAAAATTAGCAAAAATAATTCCGATATACAAAGGCGGTGATGACTCAATAAAATCTAACTACAGACCAATTTCCATACTTTCTTGTTTTTCCAAAATACTAGAGCGTATTATGCACAACAGACTGTACAATTATCTTGAAAAAAACAACATTCTTTATCATAAACAGTTTGGATTTCGCAACAACCATTCCACGGAACATGCAGTAATTGATCTTGCCAACCAAATTTTAAATGGTTTTGATAACGACAGTTACACACTCGGAATTTTTCTAGATCTATCAAAAGCATTTGATACTGTCAACCACAAGATTCTAATTTATAAACTACACAATTATGGAGTAGTTCACTCCAATTTAAAGTGGCTGCAATGTTATTTACAAAATCGTAAACAAGGAGTACCATATGACTTAACATGTTCCCCATTTGAATCAATAAATTGCGGAGTTCCCCAAGGATCAATACTTGGACCCCTGCTGTTTTTAATTTATATTAATGATATTTATTTGTCCTCAAAAATACTTAATTATATTATTTTTGCTGATGACACAAATGTTTTCTTTTCTGACTCAAATTTAAAAAATATTTTTTATATTGTAAACACAGAATTAATATATCTTAATGAGTGGTTTGAAGCAAATAAACTTTCATTAAATATTGAAAAAACGAAATATATTTTGTTTGCCAAGTCATCTAAATCCGAGAACCTTCCACTCAAATTACCTGAACTAACAATTAACAATATTAAAATAAAAAGAGTTTTTTCAATGAAAATGCTAGGAATAATTTTCGATGAAAATTTAAATTGGTAAAGCCAAATAAAGCTAGTCGAGATCAAAGTTTCAAAGACCCTGGGGATTATGTACAAGACAAAACATCTTTTAAATAATTTATGTTTAAAAAATTTATACTTTTCATTTATACATAGTCATATTAACTATTGTAATATTGCCTGGGCAAACAATCATTTATCTTTCCTAAAAATTATTTATACTAAACAAAAGCAAGCAAGTAGATTAGTTTTGGGCGCAAGTAGATACGAAAGTGCCGAGCCGTTACTCAAGGAAATAAATGCTCTAAATGTATACAAACTAAATATATACCATAACTTGTTATTTATGTTTAAACTTCAAAATGAAATGATTCCAAAATATTTTTTTAAAAGTTTCACTCGAATTAATCATAAATATGAAACAAGACATTCAATGAGTAATTACTACATCCCACTAACATCACTCAAAATATCTGACTTCTCGACAATATGCCGGGGACCACGCTTGTGGAATTCGGTTCTTGACGAAAATATGAAAAAAATAAAATCTATTGCTACATTTAAAACAACTATAAAAAACACTTACTAAATTTAAACATTACGTACATTCTCTCATTTTTTTGAAAAAAAAAATCGAAATAGTTTTGTATTTTTAATTTTTTATGTACTTTATTTAATTTTAATATTGTATTGAATATGTATATGCATATGAAGCGAATTAATTTTTTTTTTTTTTTTGTTTTGTTTATTGTCTTTAATATGTATACGAATATGTACAGATTTGTAATTTTTTATTTGTTATTTCATATTTTAACTTTATCTTAAATTTCTTCTTTTTTTAACTTTAAGTTCTTTTTTTTAACTTTAAGTTCTTCTTTAACCTTCTAAAATTTCTAACCAATTTTTTTTTTTTTTTTAAACTTAATAATTTCACTCTTTTATGTAATATTGGAAAATGTAAAATTTAATTGTATTTTTTTTTTTGTATTTCACAAAGGGGCTTGATGATAAGTCATTTTGACTTCTACTTGCCCCAGTCAGCTTGTAATTATATATATTTGTTTAAATTTATAGATAACATTGTAAAATGTGTAAAATGACGAAATAATGACGAAATAAAAATTAAAAATTAAAAAGTTTAAAAAAAAAGAACTCAATTAAAGATTTGAAATTAAGGGACAAAGTATCTAACTTTGAATATGTTTTTGTTTGCGTAATTCTATATCACATATTAACATATGTTTTATTACAAAGTATGCTTCAAAAACTTTTTTTTTCAAACACTTCAAAAAAGAATCTTTAAATCTTAAAGAAGCGCGACTACCTTATAAGATGTTATGAACGACCACCTTATTAGATGTTATGAACGACCACCTTATTAGATGTTATGAACGACCACCTTATTAGATGTTATGAACGACCACCTTATTAGATGTTATGAACGACCACCTTATTAGAAGTTATGAACGACCACCTTATTAGATGTGATGAACGACCACCTTATTAGATGTTATGAACGACCACCTTATTAGATGTAATGAACGACTATCTTATTAGATGTTATGAACGACCACCTTATTAGATGTTATAAAATTCAAGTTAAAAGATTTTAGATCAAATTACGATTTATTTAAATTAGAGGTTGTTTCTATTTGCAGTTAGTGACAAATAAAAATAACTTTAGGAAGCAATCCAAATATAAAAGACATTTTAATGAGTTAAAAGGAAAATATTTAAATATTATAATTGATAGATTTACCGAAATAATCTTAAAACTTGCAGAGAATAACTTGGCTCAAAATGAGGTTTTGATTTTTTTAAAAAGCGCAGAACAGACATCATACTGATACATCGACTGGATTTTGGGTCAGGCATAAATCGGTCGTCGCGGCAGCCCTGAAATGTTCTTCCTAAATCAGTATGATATCTGGTTTGCGTTTTTTTTAAAACTCAAATCTCATTTTGAGCTAAAATTTCTTCTTTACCACATAATTGCCAAGTGTATCTATAATAACCATTTAAACATATGGGTGTTTGTGAGTGTGTGTTTATATATATATATATATATATATATATATATATATATATATATATATATATATATATATATATATATATATATATATATATATATACAGGGTGTTCGGGATAAATTTGACATATTTATAATTGATTATATTTTTTTGTAGATTAGAGGTATTAATACACACTACAGGTCATTTAAAAGTTTGAACCCTTCTTCATTCATATACAAGATGTCAGAAAGGATGGATGACTGGAACCCACCTGAATCATGGAAGAAAATAACTTGCATCATGATGATTCGTGCCGGCCATCAAAATAAGGATATTATCACTGCTGCCCAATGCTCCCTGAACACAGTAAAAACAATCAGGTATGAACTAGAGACTTGCAATGATGACTACGAGGATGTAGTAAGAAGAAAGATCCCTAGCAGACGATCTGATTGCGTTCGTACAGCAGAATTCCTCGCAAGTCTGCAGGAACAGGTGTTGAAGAACCCTGGCATTGGAATTCGGGCTTTGTCAAGAGAAATGAATGTTGCATCCTCTACTATGAAGCTTGCACTCAATGAAGACCTTCGCTACTACTCATACAAGCGCCACAAAGGTCAGCTACTCACAGAAAAGGCCCGTGAAAAACGTTTGATAAACGCGAAGAAACTTCTAAACAAAGTGAAACATCCTGTAGAACCACAAACAATCTGGTTTTTTTCCGATGAGAAAAACTTTTGCGAGGATCAAAAACACAACACGCAGAATAACAGGTGGCTTGCATGCAGTACAAAGGACATTCCTCGTGTAATACAGACTAAATTTCCCCAAACTGTGATGGTTTTCGGATGTGTATCCTCTGAAGGCGATGTGATCGCTCCGCATTTTTTCCAAGAGGGCCTCAGGTTGACTTGATGGCTACGTGGAGTTGCTGAACACTGTAGTCAAGCCCTGGATAACAAGGGTAGCCAATTGTAGGCCGTATGTATGGCAGCAGGATTCGGCCCTTTGCCATACCTCTGTGAAAAGTCAAAAATGGTTGTCTGAAAATTTCTACGACTTCACCAGTTCAAATGTTTGGCCTCCAAACTCCCCAGACCTTAACCCCATGGATTATTTTGTATGGGGCGCAGTTGAAAAAGACACCAATCGCACTTCCAGTAATACAAAAGCCCAGTTAGTGGATAAAATTAAAACAGTTTTTGAGGCCCTTCCCAGGGAGACTGTAGCATTAGCTTGTTCGAAATTCCGTAGCAGGATTGAAACAGTGATCGATGCTAATGGTGGTTATTTTGAGTGAATTTTGTTCATAGTATTGTAATTTACTATGCCTGTAATTTTTTTGTCAACTCATTAAATTTAATAGATACAAAGAAGATTTTCCTTTTTCTTTCGAAACTGTCAAATTTATCCCGAACACCCTGTATATATATATATATATATATATATATATATATATATATATATATATATATATATATATATATATATATATATATATATATATAAATTTATATATATATATAAATTTATATATATATATAAATTTATATATAAATTTATACATATTTATAAATTTATACATATATTTTAATATTTTTAAATTTAATTTATTTTAGACAACAAGTTTAAGTACAAGATGCATAGCAGAATTAAAATTTGGTTATGTTTAAATAAACATAACCAAATATTAATTCTGTTAAATGCGTATTTAGCTGCATTGTTACTAGCTCAGGTGACAAGCTGATTTTTAAGACTATGTCTGCAGTTAAGTAATAAAGTAACAAACTAAGGTAGGCAGCCTCAGCTCATTAAACATATTTTTAACACTTAAGTACTTGTCATAGTCAAAAAATATTTTAGCACATTTCTTGTAACAATATTGTAGATTTAAAATATTTACACTAAAGTTAAGCCACAGAGCCGCATTTTACAAACAGTCTTAAATTACTGTGTTTTTACATTAACTGAGTATCTTTTGAATTGTCAGTACAAAACATTAAATCATGTAAAAAAACATGTAAATAAACATTCAATCTCTCTATTTGTAACGGCATTATCAGTTTAATTATTTTCAATTATGTGCCTTAAATAATAAAATTTTTCCGTGAAAACTAATTCACAACCAGCAAAGGTAAATGAAGAAAATTTATATGACATAATTTAATATTTCTGTTTTGGGTCAATTAACATGCACACTTTTTCTTGGTAATAAATCACGTAATAATGTCAGTGGCTTCAACATTTATTGCAGTTAGTAGATTTGCAAAGCAAATCAGAAATGCTATAAAAACAATATCATCAGCATATCCCTATAGAATAAAAAAAATGCCACTTATGTTACATCCAATATATAATTTTGTAACATTGAAAATCAACTTTTGTGTATAAAATTGGAACAAGGACACTAAAAGAAATCCACCTTGCTGTACACCATTGCTTATATTAAAGCTATCAAAGTTTGCTTTCTGCCATCTAACACTCATAGATTGATTTTTGCACCAAAACACAAGTAGACAGACAACTTTCTTAGAAATGCCCTGATCAACTAATTTAAAAATTAGCATTCAATAATTGACGTTATGAAAGCTTCTATGAAATATATCAAACATGTGAATACATTGTTTCCTCTGGAAATATAATATTCAACTGTCTTTTTAAAATAATATGTACAAGACATTGTGGAGTGATTTTTCTTGAAACCAAACTGAAAATCATCAGCGTTATTGTGAGATTCAACATTTTCATTAACGATGTGGAGTAATTGCTGTTGTCTTGCTTTCCCAGAATTATTTCTCATTCAAAAGTATCACTGCTTGTCATTTTGCTGCTTCTTCAAATGTAGCATGCATATTTTCAGCCTTCAGATGAGAATGGTCCATAAGCATTTTTTTGGTTTTCATTTATTTTTGTATGTTGTATACATACATACAAAAATGAGTTGGCTTTAATTTTTTCAGCACACAAGCTTCTGCTTACAGTGATGCGGTTGGTAACCATATTTTATTTGACATGAAATTCATCCCCTAAGTAGAAATATACATTATCTAATTTTTATAGATAGTGGTCATGAATATTGATTTTTTTGTTATAGAATTTGAGAAATCAATGTCATTAAGTGCATGCAGGATTTTTACAAAGGATGCCTTACCAAACTCTAGTTAGTCAACACTTCTTTTTAAAGTTCTTTTTTTTGTGCACTAGTAGAAACATTATCACATTGCACTGAATACAATATTCTTTTTAGGTTCCAAAGAATATAAAAAGTAGAAAGTAAACAACTCTGAGGAAAACTTAAATATCAAGTTTTTTGTTTACAGTGGTGAAAAACGTTTTTGTTACAAATCAAAATGCCAAACAAAGCCAGAACTTACGAAGATTGCAGAAAAACTGTTTGCTTTTTGTGCATGAGAAAATGTGACAGAGAATTAACTGACTTTATGATTCCACGAGTGCTGAAACTTGTAAAAAGTGATTTGAAATTTGAGGATGAAAGAGTTCCAAGAGGAATTCTTCTTCAAAAAAGAGACAATGGTGATTTGAACAGTCTACTACCACCACTTTACAATTTTGACTCCATTGTTATAAAGCCTCTTACAAGAACAACAAATAGGTGTGAATGCCTCATTTGCCAAATCAGTAGGCTCAATTTAAATCAACAGCATCCAATCTTCGTTCAATCCTCATCTATGCAACAAACTAAGGAAAAATATATTGCAACACCAGGGACATCAAATGCAAATCAACAACCTACATCTGCAGAAAAAAGGTGCACACAATGTTTGTCAGTCATAGCTCGAGATCACAGACGTTTTTGCACACCTGGAACAAGACACAGAAATTTACAGTCATTGGTGCAAGATGACATTAAAGGGGCAGAGTAAATTGCAGTATCTGTCATTGCCAACAAAGAAGCTTCTCCTTATGGAAAAGTTAGACTTAGTCAAGGAACTAGTGGAAAATTGTTTCCAGTTACACCAGGTTACTTTGTGATATTGATAACTGCATTTAGTGAAAAAGGAATATTAAACCAAGGAGTAAAGGAGAATGAAACCAAATAATGTTTTGTGATCTTTATTGTTTCGTTGAGGGTTTTTTGGAAACTATTTTTTTTCATTATATTCATTAGCTGTTAAAGCATTGTTATAAATTGGTGTGGCTTTATGCAAAACATTTTTACTTAATAAAATGATGCTAATATGGTTGGATATCATGGTAGGTATAGATTTAATAATACTAGGAACAAGGAGAGGTGTTTTGAATTTACATTGCTATATAATAGGTGGTCACCTGGTTTTCTGTGCGGGTAAAAAGTGTTTTATGACAGATTAAACCATGCGTAAAGAATGTTTACAATTTTCAAGTTTGTTTTTTATATTTTGTTTTATATTAAATTTCTTCTTAAAAAATAAATGATTTTTTTTGGTTTGATTGGTTGTCTGGGATTGTTATCAATTAATCCCATTAAAACAACAAGGTTATCATCCCTATAAAGTCCAACAGATTGTAACCTATAATCTTTACTTATTGCATATTGAATATAGAAGCCAACTAGCACTTATTATTAAGGCTTATTAAAACTTCTCATACTATTTTGACCCTCAGACTATAATTTTCAGTAAATAGTAATTACTTTCTTTAGTGATTTATAATAGTGTTGAAAATTGCCATAAATTGCTTTGGTTGAATAAGTGAATCTCACTGTACTTCTTAAGAATTGGAAGGATATAACTCTCCAATAACAAACTGGATAAAAGTGAAGTTATATTTCTTGTTGGTTTTGTAAAGCCATTTTATCATGTTCTCTGTGTTATTTCATATGGTTTACAAGGGTTGAGGTTTCTTACTTTATTGTTGAGGACTTCCAGAAAGTTTTACTTACTTTTCTTAGTTCTGGTTTTTGGATTATAAATAACTGACATTAAGTATTGTTAGCAAAAAAGTCTTCGTGAAATTTTACTGGTATTCATTGCAATTATGAACCTGGTATTAATTGCAAGATACTCCATTCTGGTGTCAGTTTTTTGCAATTAATTTAGCTGCTATGTTAAAGTTATTATATTGCAAATTATTCGATTTTTTGTAAGTTTTATTTGTTTTAAAGGTTTGTTATTTTTTTTTATTGTTAGAAAATTTTTCAAGATCTTAAGTTTTATGTAATTTATCATCAAAAACATTTTCAGTTTTTTTTTAATTTTTCAAATGTTATTTAGTTATTTTTGGAATATTGTACTATTAAGTTATTTTTGGAACATTGTCTTATTAAGTTGTTTTTGTAACATTGTGTTATTAAGTTATTTTTGGAATATTGTATTATTAAGTTATTTTTGGGTTATAGGCATAAGTAAAAGAAAACTATTTTATTATTATAATTAAATCATATTTAAATTTTACTACATCAAGTTGGTAGAACCTTTTTTTATTAATACTATTATTTATTTTATTATTAATTATTTTTAGGAAACAAAAGAAGTCAATCAGAGTTTGTAACTTTATGAAAAGACAAAAATGGTAGACCACGAATTCCATATGTTATCAATATTGGACCTGACAATACTACAACAAGTAATGACATTTTTTAAAATTATAATACTCATTTAGAAAATTTTTTTATCAATCAGAGAATCAGTATAAAGGTAAATATATCTTATATATATATATACATAAATTAGTAAAAAACACTTATCTAACTTGTTTCTTCAACTTGAAGTTTCACCATTGCTGGATCATCAGGAAGAGTTACTAAATCTCAAAAAAAATACAATTTATAGAAAAAAATATTTTACAGGAAGTTATAAATTATTATAAAAAAACTTTTAAGTACTATATTTTTTTGGTTAACGGGAAGTTGCAGAAAGTTATTATTAAATAAATTTCTTTGAAATGGGGATAGTTTAATTTGGTCATTTTTTCCTGATTTAAATGAGTAGTTACTTCAAATTTTTCTTGCAAAATTAGCATACATTTTTTGGAAATGTTATTATAGGCAGGGGCAGATTTTAGAATAGACCATTGTAAATTAAATTTTTTCTTTTTTTCTTTTAAATCTCAAATATATTTTGATAGCATAGTCTCTTTTGAATATTTTTTGTGTTTAAACGATTTTTTGTGGTTGGCATAACGTTTTTTCCATTCCCCTCGGTTAGCCAATATATTGTTTATCAGGATTATTTTGTGAGGAAACAATAAACTTGTAAATTAGATTTTTCGAAAGGGTTTTTCCATTTAAAGGGCAATCTGTTTTTTGTTTACAATTACAATAACCATTGTTTTTTTCTTTTATATGATTACTTTTAAACACTGATTATTGTAATTGTAAACAAAAAATAGATTGCCCACCAAATGGAAAATGTCTTTCGAAAAATGTAATTTACAAGCGCATTGTTTTCTCACAAAATAATCTTGATAAACAATATATTGTTTATCAGGATTATTTTGTGCCTCAGAAAAATTATTTTATAACCATTTAATAAAAATAGTTTTTAATCATTGTTTTGATTAGGTGCTGGAGTTATGTTAAAAAATAACCAACAGAAAAACAACAAATTGGCAAAGGATATGGTTGCAACACTTACAAGGTAATACATGCGGTTACACAATACATAAGTTTATTATGCCAATTTTTATTGGAAATGGCAAACATAAAGTTAATAAAATAGCTTATATATTTTTTAGAGACCAAAATATAACAATAACAAAATTCTTATTTTTATATATAAAAAAAATAACCAAAAATCCACTATAGCAAAATTGTTATTTTATTCTGGATCACTGAAGTCTTAGTATATAATTTAATCAAACTTTAGCTAAGTTTAGAATCAAAACATTTTTTTCACAGCTAATCCTAATTTGTAGTCAATTCTCTGCTCTCATAACCGATAAAAATTGAATGAATCGGTACCAATTTTCTGTGGAAAATGAACAGACTCGAGATTGGCTGAAAATTTGGAAGCTTGCAAATAGGTAATATTGATTAAGAAACGGCCAAGTTATTAAAATAAGAAAGTAAAGAGTTGCTAGAGAATAGCTAGAGATACAATATTTTGACACTAAAAATTTGGATATGAATAAGGTTGCTGGTAGGTATATCAAAACTAGTCAATTTGTGCTTGCACATATCAAAGAGATATATCACTATAATTTAAAAAAGTTGAGAAATATGCCTTATACAACAATTTCAAAATCAATTTAAAAAACTAATTTATTTTTACAGTACAATGGCTTCTTATGTCTCTGATTGAAAAATGGCTCCAACAATAAGAAGTTTAAATATTTTTATTTTATCATTATTATTTGAAAATTATATATTTTAGTTGAAAGAATTGTAAATAAAAAATATATGTTTAATAAAAACCGATTTAAAATAAAATCTTAATTGTTGTTTGTTTTATACAAAATAATTTATTTTGTATATTTGAATTGGCATAAGTGCAAAATACCAATTTCATGAAATAATATATAATAGAAAATAGTCCACAGACAAACATTGTCATTTGGTATCTTCAAACCTCCAAAATTTATTTCTGCAGAATAATCACCAAATTCTTCATAGTAAAATTTAGCTTCTTCTTGCTCTTTCACTTCATTTCGCACAATATATCCAGCTATATATACTAATCCTGCTTTTGTATCTATTTGCAATATCTTTTTAACTCTTTTCTAACTCAGGCAAATTGTCAAATATTTCAATAGCATTACTGCTAAGAAAGTATCCACATTTTTGGCAGTTATGTCCGCTTTCTGCAGATAAAGAATCAATATCTATACCAATATGGAGACTTTTTGCTCTTTGAATTTTACTTTTTCTATGACATTTTGCACATCAATAAAATATGTGCCTCCAGATCCTAGTCGAATTTTTCCAAACATTTTTTCTAGTGGGTCAGTTGTAAATTTTCCCAGTATTACATACTTAAAAGAATTTTGTAACAAAAATTTATTAATGGCAACTAAACCACGATACGTATGAGCTAAAGCTGCACCTGCATCTCTGGTCAACTGAAATTGTCTGCCTGTTTGCTGGACATTTGTTCTGCCATTGTTGCAAGAGAAAGTGAAAATACCAGTCTAACTATATATCGAATATCAGCATAAGGTCCTTTGTATAGACAATTTTCAATAATCTTACAAATATTTCAATAAAAGTAATGGTATCGTCTGCTTCTTTTATGCTACTGTTGGATTTTAGAGCAGTAGCAGTTTCATCACAAAAGACTTGTAAGCAAGTAGACACTTTTTGTCTCTCAATAGGTTTTGGTGCAACAGACACACTTGTAAGTTTAGACAATTTTACAATGCTATTTCCTTCGAGTTTGAACAAGCTTAAGATACTAGACCAGCATGCTTTTTTTTTTTTCCCATCATATTCATAACGTAACTTTTGACTTTTTTCTGTGATCCAGTTATTACGAACAGATTTAAGTAAATGCACAAAGTCATATAACAAGAACATATTGTCTTTAGTCAACCATGAATCAACACAATCAAACTTTTTATTCCTTCTAAGACAAATTGAGTTTGTTCGAAAAGAAATCAGAATCAAGCTCACAAACTGGTAAAATTCTGCACAGATATTGCGGCCCTCCATAAAGTGGCACTAACATAAAACTTAAAACAGTTGTTGCTAAAGAGTCTGGTTTATTTTTTACTTTGAAAAAACTGATTTTAAAAACTCTATATCCTCCATTGCAGAATCCAGTTTTGAAGTTAGCTTTGTTAAGAGGGAAATACTTGGAAGTTCAAAATCTTCCCTTAATCTTTCATATAGCGATATTGAAATCGCAAAATAATCAAATGCTCTGACAATGTTTCTGTGCTGTATTTTTTCTTCCCAATTGTAGTAGAGCTCATGTCACGGATGAGCTGCAAAAGATTCATAATTTCTCTGCCTTTTGTTAAGTTATTCATAAAATTAATAGCTTCTTGCAATTTCGTGCAAGAATCAATTATGAAAATCCTATTTTGAGATAGAGATGCAATTTTATACTTAACTCCACAAAAGTATCCCTCAAAAGTAAGATCATTCTTAATCTTAAGCATAAATCTGACAATCGAAGATTTTTCTTCAAAGTCTGTTAACTGAATGATTAGCAAATGTTCACCAGTAAAATACCAAGTTACATCAACTACACCAAAATTAATTTCTATATTTTGTAACTTCTGATGTAATGATTTAAAACATGAAATCTTATCAGCAGCTAAAAACATATCAAGTTTATCGGCTATAATGTTCCGGACAGATGAAGATGTTTTAAAAGTTGTTCTTAATGGTGGTGGAAAAGTAGGTATCAAACTAGGCTTGACACATGAGAAAACTAATGGAGGATCGCGAGGCCTTTTATGGCCAAATTTGGTAACTCTTGGATATCTAGGTGGAAAGTGTCTTTCGCAAACAACTGTATCTGGGCTGTTAGGTACATTATCTCGTAGAATGGCATTCAGCCAACGATTATATTCTTCTTTTTCAGAAGGAAGCCGAGAAACTTTATTTTGTTTATTGTAATTACCATAACAGTTGGTCACGCAACATTTTTTAGGCATTCTAGATAGATTTTAGATTCAAACAAGATAATATTTTACTCAATTTGAAAATTAACCAAGATGTTGCTAGAGCTTACAAGATAAGCTTAAGAGTATTAGATTAGCCCCCAGCCCCAGGCCCCGCTTAAAGCGTTTAGGAGGCCTCACGGTGATTTAGAAACACTTGAAATTTGGCCAAAATATAGTTTTTTGAGTAGCGAAATTTAAACAATGTTATTAGCTAACTATTTTCTACGGTTTCTTATATTTCTAACGGTATAAAAAAATAAGCACTAAAATAATAGATTTAATTATTAATTTTTGTTTGTAAGTGACCGAAAACAGCTCTTTTTTATCGTTAAAATTTTATCATTATTAAAACTTAATTTTCTCACTAAATATAAAACCTTTCATTTTAATTTTCGTTGTATACAAAGATAATAGATAAATTTATCTTAATCTTAAAAAAAAGAAAAAAAAATATACATATATATATATATAATATATATATATATATATATATATATATATATATATATATATATATATATATATATAGATGTAAAAAGAATTGGCTTTGCGAAGGAAGTCTAAGGTAAAAAGTTCTGGCACTATAAAAATCAGTTTAAACTCATAAAAAATGCATTTTTTATAAGATGTATAAATACATATTTACATTTGTTTATAAATTAAGATAAATTTATCTATTATCTTTGTATACAACGAAAATTAAAATGAAAGGTTTTGTATTTAGTGAGAAAATTAAGTTTTAATAATGATAATTTAAACGATAAAAAAGAGCTGTTTTCGGTCATTTTCAAACAAAAATTAACAATTAAGTCTATTATTTTAGTGCCGTTAGAAATATAAGAAACCGTAGAAAATTTCGCTACTCAAAAAACTATATTTTGGCCAAATTTCAAGTATTTCTAAATCACTGTGGGCCTGTTAGAACAGACGGCCATGCTCAGAGTATTTTTGGCTTTCGTGCCAAAAAAAAGCAATTGCTCAAAATTTTTATTTACATAATTTTAGCAATTACTCAAAAGCTCCGAGTAAAAGAAATTGCTTATTTTTATTCACGCGGCCTAATGCTTTGAATGCAAATCGGAACAGTATTCCGGAACGGAGGAAGCCTTATTTTTCGCTTTTTTAATTTGCACGTGCAAAAAACCCGTCGAAAAACAATCGTTGTTTACAAACAATGTTTACAAAAAAGTTTCGGTTATGTTTAAAAAAAGTTACTAAGTTTTATGCAACGTTTTAAATTATTGACATTGATACGTTTGCATGACATGTTTACATAATAAAAACAAATCAAAAACTTGGTTTACTTGGTTTACTAAGTCATACTTTTATATGTTAAAGTACCTATTGGTACATCTTATTTAAAGTCTAGCAAAAAGGAGATGGCGTTTGCCCATAGCAATAGAAACTTTTCAAGTATACCATCAACTTTACAGTATATCCAGCCTTTAAACTGCGTTATATCATCATCAGAAGAAATTGAATTTGAAATTATTGATAACCATTCCGGAAATAAATCAAACACATCTCATAACGATTATAAAGGTTTGTTTGTTGCTATTTAATGATGAGGAGCACAAATCCTTTAGCGCAAAACAGGTTTCTAAACATTGTAAGTTCTTTCCAAGAGCTTTATTTTATTTGAATTATATAAGATATATATACTCAAGTAAAGCATAGCTCTTTGAAAGATATATTATATCTTAATCCAAAGAGTCTTTTAAATAAAGATATATACATTCAGATAACTTGTTTTACTGTCACTTTCGATTGGCAAACTAGATATTGTGTCCAAGTAAACTCAGTATACCCTTTTAGATAAGTTTTAATAATATTTTAGATATTTTAAAAGTGGTTTATTTTCAATCAACTTTTCAAAAAACTCCTGTTTATGTAGGTACGTGGAGTGATTTTTTTAAATTGATCAAATACTAGAATGTTATATATTATTAGAAAGTCCTTTAGGCCTCTGTTAGGCACTGTTGCCATTCAGCTACAAAGCGAAATTTTAATTATTTTAGGATTACTAGCTTTACTTTCATTTTTAAGAGTGATTCCCTATGTCTAATTTGATGTTTTACACTAGCTTAATGAACTCATCAATTTGACATTACTGTTTTTTCATATTTACACATGTTAGACCATCTCAGTCTATTTCAACAGTTTCCTCTAAATCTAGTAAGTATATTTTATATATCATGTACTTATAATTTCTAGTTTTCAAAAAATATGTATGGTATAATCATAGTTTAAAGATCGATGTACTTGACTTTTTATTTTTATAATCATAGCTGGATAAAGAATTTTTTTCTAGAATTTTTCTAAAACAGTCATGTATCCATCACGTTTTTATGGTAAATATAAATTATATACTCATTTGTGCTATTCCTGAGGATTTCAATGACAGTGAGCTATCTTTAGAAGATGATGAGATAGATGAAACTTGGATATGGCAAACTTCTATATGGATATCATAACTATTGAATTTAATTCAAAAAATTATATTATATTAAATATAATTTTTTTATATTAATTATAATTAAATCAAAACTATTGACTCTATTGATACCTATTATATGAGTTAAACAAAACTTGGATATGACAAATTTCTAATTAACTTCTGGATATGGCAGTTGTTGTAAGGCATGGCTTGGCTAAATGGCTGATTGTGCTAATGCAGATTTGAAGAAAAATAAAACACTTGCTTTTTTGGACTTTAAGATGCAGATCTCAATATGTCTCATGAAAGAAGGAAAAATTAGGTTAGCAAATGTGGTTGTCCTTTATTAGAAATGGAGTCTCAGCTTGAAGCTAAAAAGCATCAAGGTCCTATAGCAGCTGTTCCGCCCTTACCAGTAAGAGCTGATTACATTGGCCATTTTTGTGAGCCAGTTAAAAATAAAGGAAGTTGTAAGAGACCAGGTTGGCAGGGTTTTTCAAGAATAAAGTGTAAAAAATGTAATGCTGACCTCTGCTTGACACAGAAGTCAAACTGCTTTAAACAGTTCCACCTGCCTTAAACCTGCATTTAAAAAATTGTATATGTATATCAACTGTTCTGTTTTTTTTTAAATGTATATGCATATATTGATTTTTTGACTTCGTACATATTTTTTGATTAGCTATTATTTTATTTCATGCTTTAATTTTCATTACCTTTTAGACACATTATTACAATTTAGACAATGGTATGTTGCCATATTGCAACATACCATTGAAATCATTTTTTTTTTTTAAATAAATGATTTTTCTTTTAAATTGTGTTTATTTAAGTCTAAAATGCATAAAATATTCATTCAGGTAATTTTTTTCTATAAAAACCTAAATTGGCGTAATAGAGGTTTATACAGTATTTTAAATTATAAAAATCAAATGATTCTATAAAAAGGTATGGCGTTTTTAGTAGCCAATTTTTGATTTATGGGTTTCTTGATAAAACTGTGGTCAAAAAAAATTTTCTACATAAATTGTTATAACTTTGTCAATTTTTGTTAAAGTATCTATAACTTGGTATCAAAAGATAGATGTAAAAATGGGCTATAGTTTCATATAAGTTTCTAGGTAAAGGGCACATTGAGGGTTCCAGAGGGAATAATAATCTACCACCTATACCTTACAAAAACACAATTTTTTTCATAAAAGAGCCTTTTTTTTTTTTTGAATGAAATTGGTAATATTTATATACAACAAGTTGTTATTTTTTTATTCCAGATCACTAACAAATATTAGAGGTCTATCTGAGAGTTGGGTGTTGTGTTGCGGGGAAGGTTTAACACACCCTATCAAAATTGCCTTTATGGAAGAGGGCATGTGCTGCTCCCCCTGTCCCCAACCTAAAAAAAAAATTAAAAATGAGGATTTAACAAAAAGTGTTAAAATGCTTTTTTAAAAAGAGAGAAATTAGTATAAAAAACTATTTTACCACATTGCAAGATGCGTCTGAGTATCTATTTTGTTGTGTAAAGGCGATTACCCGCTCCAACCTAAAAAAAAAACACACCCAAAAACAACAAGTCTTTGGTATCCTCTTCTACCACAACCTCTGCTGATGTCCTTTCTGCTATTGGTCCCAGCAACCCTGATAGGGCCATTTAAACAACTAATCATCCTGCCCTTCTAATTCGACCCACTGCAAAAATATCAATTGCTGGTGGGTCCAGGATGCTGGGACCTATATATACTATAGGCATGATATGTAAGCTCGAAATGATAATGAATGTTAAAAAGATTAGTACTGAATGGCATTATATAATATTTAATATAAACCAATTACCTGTAAAAGTGATTGGCTGAATAAATAACATAAACAACTAATAAATCAATGATAGCTTAACAAATGTTAATACAAGTAAAAATCTAAATAATGCTATTGATTTAGGTATAACATAACACAAATATATTAAATAGTGTATACAAATAGAAATATTATAAATTCAATAACCATTCAGTTGTGGAATTTAAGGTAAAAAAAAGAGTTGTAATAAAATTTAATTTTATTTGCAATTGATAAGAAAAGCATACACATATTATAAATAATAGTTTTACACATGCATTTGTCATGCACATATTTAAAGTAATAGTTTTTAAAGTTACCACTAGTAGCAGCTGAAGACGTAACTAAAGTTAACAAAATTGTAATAAGAAATAAATATTGCAATTGCTGAGAAATGCATAAACATATTAAAAAGTAATAGTTTGTAAACATACCAGTTGTTGCAGATTAAAATGGAACTAAGGTTAAAAAAGGTTTAATAAAAAATAAATATTGCAATTGAGGTGAAATTTTTTTTTTTTTTTAACATCTTCGCTTCCAACAAGGCTGCAAGCAACCACTATTAGAGTTGGAAGTTACTGGAAGAGAAAAGATGAAGATTGTAAAGCAAAATAACGATTGACAGACGACTTAAAAGATTGCAAATTTATATGAACTAGGAAAGTAAAACATACATACATATATGAACAAAATTATATGTAATATGAAAAAAATATATATGAAATATATACAAAATGTATGATATATGAAAATATATACAAAAATATAAAAAAAAGTTTTTGTAGTATACAATAAAAATATTTTTAAACTTACCCCAGGAAAAAAAGTTCTATAGAGTTTCTATAAACTTTTGAAACATATAGCCTATAGAATATCTATAGAATCACTGTTAATTTATATAGAAATTCTTATAGAACTTTTTTATCTACTTTTTTTTCTATAGAAAGAAAAAATTTATAGCAATTTCTATAGAAATTAATAGACATTCTATAGAATTTCTATAAAAGTTCTATAGAATTTCTAAAGGCCATATGTTTCAAAAATTTTATAGAAATTCTATAGAACTTTTTTTCCTGGTACCACTCAATGCAATTGATCATGGAACTAAGGTTAAAAGTTTTAATAAAAAATAAGCTTGCAATTGTTGAGAAATGCATAAATATTAAAAAGTAATAATTATTAAAATATAAAGTAGTAGAAAATCACTTGAAAAATTTTTTTAAGTGATTTCTATTACTTTGTAATTGCTCTATTCTTTTAAGAAAATTGAGCACTATTTTGTAGAATACATTTTAAAATTATGTATATATATATATATATATATATATATATATATATATATATATATATATATATATATATATATATATATATATATATATATATATATATATATATATATATATACTTTTCTTTACAGATACACCATAAAAAATAAGCTTATGGAGAAGACCTGCATGCCAAACTTTGTCAAAAGCCTTAGATATGTCAAGGGCTATTGCCATATCTAAGGCTAATTAACTGACATATAATCAAATCGTTTCTATCTAACCGATTTATTAAATTCATCCTCGAAGACCAACGCTTTTCTTTATTTCCAGTAACTTCTGGGGTACCTCTAAAGTTCTTTCCTTGTTCTTGTTTTGTTTCTTATCTATATTAATGATCTTCCTGACAACATTACATCTAAAGTAGCTCTTTTTGCTGATGACTCAACTTTATACTCCTGACTTGACAATAAGTCTTCTCTTTTCAATCGCTTAGAACAGGCAGCCAACCTTGAATCTGATTTCACTTCTGTAACAGATTGGGGCTCAAAGTGGCTTGTAAATTTCAATTCCAACAAAACCAAGTTATTTACTGCCAACAACTATCGCTGTATTGTCAACATTCCTAGATTAATGAATGGCAACCCTCTCACTAAGTCCTCTTTTTTACACCTTGGATTATCATTTACTACTGACCTTTCATGGAAACCATATATACAATCCATTGCTAAATTAGCATCTGCTAAGGTTGCTTCTCTTTATCTTGCTTACTATTTTCTCTCTCCTGATTCCATTCACTACCTCTGCAAATCTCTTATTTAATCCTGTATGGAATACTGTTGTCATATTTGGGCTGGTTCTTCTAATGATGGTCTTTTTCTTCTAGACAAGGTCCAAAAAAGCATTGTAAACGTAGTTGGACCCGCTTTATCTGCTAAGCTTGAGCCTCATTGTTGTAAAGTTGCATCTCTTTCTCTTTTCTACAAATACTATCACAATTGCTGCTCAAAAGAGCTATTATCTCTAGTTCCATCAGCTAAAACTCATTCTTGCTTCACATTCAGCAAAGTCTCATTCTTTTACTATATCTGTCCCTGCATGCTCTAAAAACTTTTATTCATCTAGTTTTTTTCCCCGCACTTCAACCGTTTGGAACTCTCTTCCATCTTCATGTTTTCCTCACTCATACAACCTTCAACTTTTTAAGTTTTCTATCAAGCGTTTCCTTGCTCTATAACTCTATTATTTTCTTCTAGTAACTCCCAATTTAATAGTGGTTGCTTGCAGCTTTGTTGGGAGGGAGTCAGAAATAATAAATTAGAACAGAGCAATAATAATTTAGTAAAAATGTTGTTAAGCTAAAAGTTGTTAATTCCTCCAAAAATTATGGCTTTAAAATATTATAGTGATTGAGCCAGATTTAGGGGTTCCACTTTTATTTTTAAACAATAGAAATTATCTTATATATATACAATTTTTTATTGTAACACACAGAACTCATAAAAAGTTTTTTTTTCCCCAGGGTTTGTTTTAGTTTTCTTGATTTTTGCATGGATATTAACATTTTATGTTTTATTTGATATGTGTAGATTTTTCCAGAAACACTATTAACATCTTTGACAGCTCTTTCTACCCCTAAGATGGGGTTTGGGGCAGGGGGAGCAACTGTCAAATATGTTTCTGAGGCATGAGGGAAAAAGGAAAGGGGGTAGTTTTAATGTTAGAGTCTATCAAAGACATGTAGTTATCAGCTAGAAATTTAATTTGTTGGGTTAACAAAATAATCTCTGTCTAAGTTTAAAAAAGCTTTCTTTCTTGCAGGAGTTATAATTTTAGCTGCCCGCTTTCTAATTTCGTTTTTGGTGTCTGCCAATTTTTTTTAAATCTTTAACAATGATGAAACATTGTCACAATGTAATCAACCAAGAGGATAAGGTTATTTGTTGGATTTTCTTGTGACATAAAATAACCAATGACTCTGTTGGCTTTTGTTTGTGATCTGGCATATTGCATAATTACAGGCACTGCATTTCTTATGTGTCTTTATTTATGCACTTTTTTTTTTTACATCAGCTTCTGAAAAAACCTGCAAACTATTTTGAACTATTATACAAGCACAAAATAAATGTTTTTGATTCTTGCTGAGTTTTTAACTTTTTTTTTTTAACTAAGTTATTTAACTAAGTTATTAGCTAATGGTTTAACTAACCCCCTGATTGTCCTAAAGGGATAAATTTGATAAATGTATCTATTACCAGGAAAGCAACCATAGCATAATGATTTTCTTTTTCAAACTTCATTTTTTTTTTTTGTATAATTAAGATATTTCTTTATAAACTTTCTTATCAAATCCAATCCAAGTAACAATCAACTATTCTTGTGAGCGTGTTTCAATATTTTTATACTTTTAAAAATCTTTAAAAATACTTTCTTTAAAGTAATGTTTGTTCTAAGATATTATGAGCATTTTTATATCCTTTAGTAGAGCTAATAATTAATTGACAAGGGGTACTTAGTAGGTACGTACTTTACATTAGAGGTTTGTTGAAAGCATCACAGTGTATACAAGGGGGAGGAGGTCCTAAATTAGTAGTTTTGCTGTGTATGTTCTTTATGGATCCCCCCCCCCCCCTAAGATGCCTACAGGGTGTTAGCTAGCCCAATGGCACCACTTATACCGTCAAATTCCCAAGGGGTTTTTAATTCCAAAAATTTAATGACCTTTTTTTTTATTAGGACAATATCAATAAAAATTCCTAATATTTTGTAGAACAATAACAATAAATATTATCAATATTGAAAAAATGTGGTAGAAAATATATTCCTAGCTAACACTCTGGCCTATTTCATTTACCAGTGCATTCTTGACATATTTAAGAAAGCTTTAGAAAACTGATGTTACACTAAAACTATTTTAAACACTTTCTGCTTTGTTTGTAACTTCTTGATTTCCTTTTTGTCTAAAATACCATTTATCAAGTTTCTTAATCCTTATTGATCAAATGAAAAATCTAATAATAGAATGTTGGTATTACAGTGACATTGTTTATGATCTCTGTTTTTGTTATCAAAACATTTGCAAGAGCATATATCAAACAATTCCTCAAAAGACTGCATAGAACTTCTTATGCAGGTGATGTTTTTTGTCATTCTAATATTTTAGAAGTCTTTGTGCAGTATCTACTAATTTGGATAGTTTGATAAAAATATTGTTGAAAGCAATAGTTGGTATACTAGCTTTTTCCAAACAGATATAAGACTTTCAAAATAAGTTTAATCAAAAAGCATCAGTCTTAGTTGGAAGCATGTTCTTTGGTATGCTGCAAAGTGCTCCAATATATATCGTTTTCTTCTTGACATTTTATACCTAAAAGTAGTAATCAGAACACCTCTAAGGATATGAATTTATATGAAAAACAACACAATTATCAAAAGCAGTAAAAGACTTATGCAAAATACAAATACTATAAACAGTTCTCTGTTTAAAGTCTCTGTTTAGGGAGCCCTAAATCTATTACAATCATTCTCATGTTTACATTATTTTTATTATTATTATTATTATTATTATTATGATTGATAACTACTTATAACTTTTAAGATAATAAAAGTTATGCATGGTTATCAATTGTAATACTAATAACAAAAATATATTTACCTACCCTTATATATACATATATATATATATATATATATATATATATATATATATATATATATATTATATATATATATACATACATACATACATACATACATATGTATATATATATATATATATATATATATATATATATATATATATATATATATATATATATATATATATATATATATATATATATATATATATATATATATATATATATATATAATATATATATTTATATATGTATATATATATTTATATATGTATATATATTTATATATGTATATATATTTTTATATATATATATATATATATATATATATATATGTATATATATATATATATATATATATATATATATATATATATTTTTATCAGAGGTTATTCAGGATTTAACTGTACCACAAAACTCTTATATACCTATCTATCTATATATATATATATATATATATATATATATATATATATATATATATATATATATATATATATATATATATTTGTAATTCACCTCCCCAAGGCCAAGAAGGCCACTACAGATGAGGCTACTTGTGGTTGTAACCCTCTCCCAACTCTATAACTCCGAAATACAAACCTTGATAAACAAGGCCGCTGCGTGGAGAAACAAGTTGAGCGCAGGACTACCAGAGACGTGGTGGGAATCAAACTCGGAACCTCTCACTTATGAAGCGAGCACTCTACACCACTAACTCATATGTATATATATATATATATATAAATATTTATATATATATTTATTCTCAGAGGTTATTCACGATTTGACTGTATCACAGAACTTTTATATACCTCTTATTTCATTATGGAAATTGTTGTTACAAGCACCTCTAAACTACAAACATTTTTTGGAGCTGCGAGTTGTAATGTTAAAGGAAGGAATACTGAAGTTTATTATTAATCTTCTAGAAGATTTGGAAACTAGTAAAAGAAAAAATTCAAAGCCCACTGAACAACGGTGAATATTTAGTTTTTAAATTATTGATTTTGTCTTCATTATTTTGTGACATTATTTATTTAACTTTTGCTACAATATTTCAATAAATAGTTTTAATATATGGTATAAATTTCTTTGAGAAGCCAAAGTGCTCAAGACTTTTATACAAAAAAAATCTATCTACTCTATCGAAAGCTTTCACCTGATATATGGAAAGTATACATGCATCTAACTTATGTGTATTGACAATACTAATTATGTCTCTAGTATAGCTTAAATTGTAATATATTGTTCTGTTTTTAATATATGCTGTTTGGTTACTTTCTATAATATTTGGTGAAATATTTTCAAGTCTGTTAGCTAGAGTTTTTATTAAAATTTTATAAGCAATGTTTGTTAGGGATATTGGTCTTCAGTTACTTAAATCATTTTTGTTTCCTTTTTTTCTAAATGGACGTTATAGTTGACTCTTTTTGAGAACAAGTCATTTCTCCCATTTTGAGTACATTGTTTACAATGTACTCAAAGTAATAAATTAGATAAGGCTATGGGTAGTTGTAGGGTAGGGTGTGTCATACTAATCTTTTCATACTATATTTTTGTTAGCATTAGAGTTTGTCAAATAGTTTATTGTTTTTGTTATTTGAAATTTTTTTTATAATGAGGATTTGACAATTTCCTATGTTTAACAAAACAAAGTTTACATTTTAAATTTATCTTTTAAATAAAATCTTTCTTTGATTGATTCATAGGCATCAACTGTCTTGATAAATCCTGCCCTCTTATAAAAGAAAATATTATCTATTTTACTTCTTCTGTTGTCAGGTCTCAAGTATTAGGTTCATAAAAGTTAATATCTAGTTAATGAGCTGTTTAAGTATCCATCAGATGTGATTTCTGCAGTAGTTCTGACTCGCATTTTTTTTACCAGTTTGAATTTTTTTTCACTAGGCCTCTGATTTTCATAATTAACTCATAATTGCTCTCTCTACATTCTCTCAACAGAGCCAGAGGTTTTGATTTTTCTGAGCATTATGCACTTGGAAAAACCATACAACGAGTGTAGAGCTGTTGGTATGACAATTTCTACTACTACATTTGATTGCTGTTTCAAAATGCTCATCTGGTAAAGAATGTGTTTTGGTCCTTCAATAAACCTGTATTCAAATATAATTCTAAATCACATATGGTTGTAAACTTTTTAAATTCTTACCTTCCAACTCATATTTTAAGAACGAAACTCTGCAAAGTCTATTGACAGCTCTCAACCATCTGGAATGATTAACTGGCCCAATTTCAAATAAAATTAAGTCTCTGGGTATATTTCCATTTCTATTGACAGTGTATTAGGTGTCACAGAAAAAGTTTATTTTTATTGAGTGCATAAACCAGCCTGTTTAACTTTCTTTCAAATTTTTTTTTCAGCTGATTTTTGTGCTTTTAAAACTGATTCAATCCAACAAGACATTAAGTTACATTTTTAAGTAAATCATTATTAAGTTGTGATTGAATATTAATAAGTTGGGAGTTACTAGAAAATAAAAGATATTGTTAAAGAGCAAAGAAATGGTTGACAGAGAACCTGAAAAGTTGTAGGTTGTATAAGTTAGGAAAACATGAAAATGGAAGAGAGTTCCAAAGCATTGATGTGCAAAGAAAGAATAAAAGATTTTAGCAAAAAAAAGGAGCAGATGCAATAAAAGGATGTAATTTTCCATAATAGTATTTGCCAAAAAATATTAGGAAAAGGTTTTCTATTTTTGTTCATCAGCAAATAAAGCCACTTTAGATATAACATAGTTTGAAAGATCATTAATGTAGATAAGAAACAAAATAGGAGCATAGATAGAACCTTGAGGTATCCCAGGAGTTACTGGAAATAAAAGATAAGGTAACCCAGAAGTTACTGGAAAATGTTAGAAAGAAATGATTTATCTCAAAAAATTTTCCAGATACACTATATGAAGCAAGTTTATGAAAAAGACCCGTATGCCAAACTTTTAATATGTCTGAGTAATAGTCCTTGTCTAGTCGCCTCAATCTTATGTACAATAGAACCTTACTGCTATTACAAAAACAAGAACAACTAAAGAATTAATCAAAAACGAAAAGGCTTAATAAATAGAAATAGAACCTTACTTTTATTCAAAAACTTTTGCCAAAAAAAATTTGCCAAATGGTCACACATGATCAGTAAAGGCCTGAGGGAAGATATGAAGTGCCTTAGAATAAAGGAACATTAAAATAAACGAGAAGATCAAAAAGGCGTAATGAAAAGGAAATAGAACCTTATTACATTGTCAGAGAGTAAGTTTAGACTCAAGATAGAATGTTAGAAATTTGTTGATTAAAGACTTTAAGACCTTACTAATAGTAGAGAGAAGGCTGATTGGACAATAGTAAGAAGGGTCATAGTATTCTACAGTATTCCATGCATGGAATACTGTAGAATACTATTTCATTCATTGGTATAGGAATGCCAACAATATTGCAATAGTTGTTTGCAGAAAATTAGTTTTGTTGAAGTTAAAATTCACAAGCTACTGCAAGCTCTAAGCTGTTAGAGAAGAAAGATTCACAATTTCTGTCTGTTCTAAGAGATCAAAAAGATAAGACTTTTTGTCAAGACAAGAATATAAAGTTAAGTTGCCAGGAAATAGAGCCACTTTAGATGTAAGGTTGTCAGGAAGATCAATACTATAAATAAAAAACAATACAGAACCAATCATAGAGACTTAAGGTATTCTAGAAGTCACTGGAAATGAAAAAGAGTGTTGGCCTTTGAGAGTAACTTTAATACTGCAGTTAGAAAAATATGATTTGTTAATCTCAAATTAATTGAAAAATGACTTGAGCAACAGAAGCCGTAGTGATTTGGATTTCTAACAATGGGTTATCTGTTTCGATTTTATCTGTTTTTGATTTTTGAATTTTATCTGTTTTTGATTCGGGGGACATATTAGAGGAAAAGTTCTTTGCAAATACTTCTGTCTTATCTTTGGGAGAGGTAATAAGATCAGACCCATTTATTAGAGATGAAATATTAGACTTACTTTTGTTGAAGATTTTCCAAAGGTTTTTAGAGCCTAATTTCTAAGATACAATACTAGATTTAATAAACTTTTTACATTATCTACTTGCAATAATAAAAAGGTGTTTGTTCTCAAAGAGTTGTTTTAGTGAAAAAGATGAAAAAAATGATTTGATTAGATATAGCAGTTTCACAAGAAGGTGAAAATCATGGAGTAGAATAAGGCTTAAAATAAACAAGATAAAATAAAAACTACCATGCTTGCCTGGATCTATAAGATTATATAGGAGGCACATTTTTCAGTGGACAAATAAAAGACATTAACCAAAGGACTATCTCAAAGGATACCATGAAAAGAATCCCAGTCACCTTTAGGGTAGTAGTAAAAAGTGTGATTATAGGGTGAGTTCGAACAAGAAGTACGATATCAAAGATTTAGTGAAATTGTTAAAACTAACTTTTAACTAAATTGACACCTACTTTGAGAGCTACTACAGAATTCAAGAAACTTTACAAAGTGATCAAGATGATCCTGAACCTGATCTGACTAGGAATAGTTAAAAGAAAGTACTTCTGTACTTAAAAACATTAAACAGGATGTTTTTAAAATACATTAGATAAACATTACATCTAAAAGAATACTCAAAATATAATAAATAAAGGTAAGTTTACAGTTGTAGTCTGTTGGTGACTGAGCTAACACTATATCATTGTTCAGGCAGAGCACAAACATACATATAGCATGTATTGTTCTGTCTGACCATCTTGTTTTAGTTAAATTAACACCTATTGCTTTTATTAATACCACACATTTTCAAAAATTTATTTATGCTGGTAGGCAATTATTTATGCCTGTTTTATATGGTTTTGAACATTTTTAGATTTCTTTGATATTCCTGTTACAGTCTTACAATAGTGCTCTTCAGAATTTTTTTTATTACTATCTAAACTATTTAATAAGGGCTTAACCTGGCTTTGTTTTAAAGCGTTAAGCTGCCGGCAATTTATGTACGCTTTATGTACACCTAGAGCAATTTCCATAAAGCAACTTTTCATCATTTTTTAACTTTTAAGTTATTCTATAAGCGGTAAGATAAAAGAAGTAATTAACTTTATAAAAAACCACATTACCATTTACAAAAAAAACCACATTACCATTTACAAAAAAAACAACATTACCATTTACAAAAAAAACCACATTACCATTTACAAAAAAAACCACATTACCATTTACAAAAAAAACCACATTACCATTTACAAAAAAAACCACATTACCATTTACAAAAAAAACCACATTACCATTTACAAAAAAAACCACATTAATATTTACAAAAACCAAATTAACTTTTCAATGACATTTATGTAAAAAGTTTGAATGACAATTATGTTAGATATTTACTAATGAAAAAAACTCAAATAAAATTAAAAACTACGAAAACTTAATCTCTATTAAGCTAATTATTTTATCAAACAGAAAACAAAATTGCTTATAGTTAACAACACGGGTTTCGAAGTGGAGGGGGGCACAATCGATTATTTTTCCAAATGCTGTTTAAAAAAATAATCTTTGCTTTCACAACAAAATCGCTAATACAACAGGCCTTCCCAGGAGAGGCGTGCGGTCGCACGCCTTGAGTGAACACGGATATATTTTTTTTTTTGGATAACTCGGCCACGCTTTTTTAGCATATATTAAAAATAACGCATTTTTAAAAAGACGCTGAAAAAATCAAATTAAATTCGTTGTATTATTTTGTAATTTTTTTAATAATTTATTCTTTTCATTAATAAGGAAATAATAACATAAAAATAATATATATATATATTTTTTTTTTGAATTTTTTTTTCTTATAACAAATTTTTATTTTTTTATTTTACATTTTTTTTTTTTGAATTTTAAATTTTTTCGCATAAGTATGTCTTTTTACAAAAAATAATTTCTAAGTTCTAGAAGAATTATTATCTACAAGGTTCTTGATAAGTATATGAATGTCTAGCTCATTCGGTTAAGACATTACAAAGCGCCGCGGAGACCCGGGTTCGCATCCCGCGTCGGCAGAGCATATTTTTCAAAATTGATTAAAAAACTTTTCGGTCACATTTTCTGTTTATTTTTTCGACTTGTCTCAAATATCGTTGCTGAAAAAATCAACACCTAAAAATATATTATAAATAATTATAATATAAATAAATATAAATAAATAAATTTTTTTTTTAATGTTTACTAGACATAAAAAAAAAAATTGTAATAAGAAAAAAAAAGTTTTTATAAATAAGTATAAATATATATATTTCATTTTTATGTTCATATTTTTATATTAATAATAGGAATAAATTATGAATAAAAATAATAAAATAATACGACAATTTAGTTAGGTTTTTTCAGCGCCTTTTTAAAAATGCGTCATTAATATATGCTAAAAAACCGTAGCCAAACTCTCAAAAAATATATATATATGCGTGGTCACTCAAAGCGACCGACCGCACGCCTCTCCTGGGAAGGCCTGATACAATGATAAACTTTTAATAGATAAAGTAGATAAATTAAATGTAATTTTTTTATTTGTTACTTGCTAATTTTTTAAAATAAAAAATCTTTTTTAGTTGCATATTTTTTTAAATGATTATTTAAGAAATAATCATTTTAAAAAATTTAACATATTTTAATTCATTTATATAAATGTCGAGAAAAACAATGAAAATTTTTTTTTAATGTAATATTAAATTTAATTATTTAATATTAAAAAAAAATGAAAGTAAATAAACATTTCCTAATAGTAATAATAAAAAACGAGTTAAATATTATTTAACTCGTTTTGCGGTAATTAATATTAATGCAGTAATTTAAAAAAGTTAATGTATTTAAAAAATAAAAAGATAAAGAGAATTTTAATGATGTCAAATTCACAATAGGCTGATGCGTTAAGCATTTTTTATTTAAAACAAGACCTGCTTAACTCAATATTGTTTTCCTGCCTGCTAGAAAATAGTTTTCTGTGATTCCAACTTTTAAAACATTGATTGCTCTGACCCACTACCGATCAGTAATATCATATTATTGCAAAAATATTCATTATTATACAAATTATGCGAAGTCTTTAAATTAACAATTATCTCAAGTCTAACAACTTATTCTGTGACAATTAATATGGAGCCATAAGGCTAGCCCTGTTGCTCTTGTTATTTTAAGGTCTTTCAATAAAGCTTGGTGTGCTGGTTTTCTCCCTAAGTTTGCTTTATATGTTGTTTTTAGAAAAGTTTTCAAAAATATTGAATCATTTCTTTCTAGCCGCAGTATTAAAGTTGTCGTTGATGGACAACACTCTCTTTTATTTACAGTAACTTCTGGGGTACCGAAAGACCCAATATATGGCCCTATGTTACTCCTCATCTTTATAAATCATCTTCCTGATAATCTTACCTTTACTTTATTTGTTGATGACAAAACTAAGTATTTCCGTCTTGACAAAATGTTATCACTTTTTGATAATTAGAACACAGGCTCCTAAAGTCTTTTCTGTTACAGATTGGGGCATGTAGTTGCTGTTGAATTTTATTGCAAACAAAACTCAGTTGTTCACTGTTAATAATTAAATTAATGTTAAAATTTCTATTAATGAATGGTAACACTAGTTTGAGTCCACTATTTTTATAAAAAACAGTTACCAAAACTCAATCTTATGTTTCTTGTCATTCAGCAAATTTGCATATCTTTTACTGTGACCTTTTCTTTATGCTCAAAAAATTTATCTTTTTTTCTTCTGAACATTGGTGTTGAACTTTGGTGCTTCAGAGTTCTCTCCTGTCTTTATGTTTTCCTGACTCATGCAATTAACAGTTTTTTAAGTCTTCTGCTTTCTTGCTTATTATTAGTAGCGCAACAACCATATGGACAATATGGATAAATGGCAGTGGCCTCAAGCAATGAAGTGGGCCCTAGATACTTTAACAAGAAATTTTACTTGACCCAATGAAACACTTATGGATACATAAACAAAACGAAAGATTGAAAAGTTGATTTAATTGTATCACAATTTAATTGCTTCTTTATTAAAAATTTGAGCTGTTTATTAAATAAGTTAATGTACAAAAACCTAAGACTTCAAACTTTTAATAAAAATATTTACAAAGTAAATAAATTACATGTAAAATATAATTGCAAGTAAACAAATTGTTCTTTGATTTTTTGAAATTGTATTTGAAACTTATTGCTTCGATGCTAGAATTAGTAACTAGAAATTATAGTGTGACTGTTGCATCATGTGGACGCTCATTTTCAAGACATAAGATCATCAAAATGTAAGTAGAGTAGGGTGGTTCTAAAAACAACATTTTTTGAAAATGTCTGCTGCCACCCTTAAATGTGTTCTTTATAATAAAATAATAATAGATTTAAAAAGTTTTTAAATAAAAAAAATTTTTAGGGGTCACTCAAGACCTTTAAACATTAGACGGGTCCCTAATATTTTGAAAAATAGTTCTTTAAAAGCATATCGAGTTCTGAGTTTGATCCTCACTACGTCCCTGGTGGTACCGGGCTCAATTTGTTTCTCCGTGCAGCGGCCTTGTTTGTCAAGGATAGTGTTTCAGAGTTATAGAGTTGAGAGAGGGTTATAACCACAATTAAGTAGCCTCCTCGTCTGTAGTGGCCTTCTCGGCCTTAAAAAGGTGAATTAACAAAGAAAAAACAACAAAAAATATCATGTTGGGTCTCAAAAGAAGTGAAATTTTATAAAAGTTTCAAAAATAATTTAAAAAATTTATGAAAACACAATTAAAAAAAGTTTATTTAAAAAAACTATGGAAATATGTACTTTTTTATTTTTTGTTAAAAAACGATAGTTTTTAAGCCATAAAAATTAAAATAGTAATCTTTATTTAAAATGATTATTGTTTTTTGATATTTTATAAAATTTCACTTCTTTTGAGACCCAACATGGTATGCTTTTAAAGAACTTTTATTTTTAAAATATTAGGAACCTGACTGATGTTTTAGGGTCTTGAACAACCCCTAAAAATTTTTTTATTCAAAAATTTTCAAAATGTAGTATTAATTTATTACATAGAACACATTTAGGGGGTGCCATTAGACATTTTCAAAAAAAATTGTTTTTAGAACCACCTTAACCTATAATCGACAATTTCTCAAGATTGACTTTCTAGATTAGCTAAAAATAATAAAGCTACACTTTCGGACAAAGAAAAAGTCATTGTAGATATTGAAAATTTTAGTTATGGTTGCAACCATTTCTCAACTCTTTAACTCCAAAACACGAACCTTGATAAACAAGGCCGCTGCGCAGAGAAACAAGGTTTTCTAATAATTTATACATATATATATTTTTTTTCAACATCTTCACTCCCAATAAGGCTGCGAGCAACCACTATTAGAGTTAGAAGTTACTGGAAGAGAAATGATGAAGTTTATAGAACAAGATAACAATTAACAGACAACTTAAAAGATTGCAAATTGTAAAAATCAGGAAAACAAGATGAACAGAGAAATGTCCAAAGACCTGATGTTTCAGGAAAAAACTAGACAAATAAGAATTTTTAGAGCACTTAGGAACAGTCACAGTAAAAGGATGAGACTTGATTGAATGACAAGTAACACAAGAATAAATTTTTGTAGATGTCACTAGCTCTTTAGAGCAGTGCCCATTATAGGATTTGTAGAAAAGAGAAAGAGAAGCAACATTATGATGATGTGATAATGGTTGGAGGTTGGCAACAAGAACAGGTCCAACTACATTTACAATTTGTTTTTGCACCTTGTCTAAAAGAGAAATAGCATCATTAGAAGATCTGCCCCAAAAATGGCAACAGTATTCCATACAAGGACAGATTCGAGATTTGTAGAGATAGAGAATAGAATCTTAAGTAAGCCAGTAGGAAACACAATAAAGAGATGCAACCTTAGCAGATGCTAATTTTGAAAAGGGTTTGATATATATGGTTTCCAAGAAAGAGCGGAAGTAAGAGTTAATCCTAGAAGATGCAGAGTAGATGACTCATCAAGTACATTACCGTTTATAGATATAGGAAGATCTAGATTGTTGCTATATTGATTGACTGAAAAAAGTTGAGTTTTATCTGAGTTAAAGTTCACCAGCAATCGAGAGCCCCATGCTTAGCAGAAGTGAGATCCTTTTCAAGCTCAAAAGCCCCCTCCAAGCAATCAGAGAGTGTTTTCTACTTATCAAGACATGAATAAATAGTAGTATCATCAGCAAACAATGCCACCTTAGATGTGAGGTATTCTGTGAGATCGTAAATGTAAATAAAAAGAGTATAGAGCCAAGGATAGAACCTTTAGAAAATCTCTGAAGTTACAGGGTATGAAGAAGAGTGCTGTCCATCGAGGACACCTTTTATACTACAATTCGTAAGGAAGGATTCAATAATTTTAAAGATGTTACCTGATACACTGTAAAAAGTAGGCCTAAGAAAAAAACTAACATACCAAACTTTATCAAAGACTTTAGAGATGTTGAGAGCGATGACTTAACTTCTCCACATCTATCTAAAGCATGATAAAACCTATTGGTTATTACCATTAACAAATCAGCAGTAGAGCGAGAAGACCAAAATCTATATTAATGATCAGAAAGTAAGTTATTAGATTTAAGATGAGAGATTATGTGTTTGTTAATTAAAAACTCAGAAACCTTGCTTATGATAGGAAGAAGACTAATGGGGTGGTAGTTAGACAAGTCAGAACACTCTGCAGAATTTTTGAAAATAGGAATAACAGATGCTGCTTTCCAGCAGGCTGGTAAACAAAACTCTGATAAGCACTTGTTAAACAGTTGTGAAAGTATAGGCGACAGCTCCAGAGAACACTTCTGCAAGACTATAACAGGTATTTTGTAAAAGAGTCTAAGAAGGAAATTACTTTAGATACAGATGCTGGAGTGATACGAATGTCAAGCAATGGATCAACCTGTTTGTCAGCTATATCAGGTAGAACACAAATAGTGGAATCAAGAGATATTATTGATGAAAATTTCTTATCAAACAAATCAGCTTTGTGTTTAAGTGAGGTGATAAAATCTGAACAATACAAGAGAGGTGGAATAACAGATTAACCCTTATTATAAATACTGTTAAAGATTCTTCTGTAGTCATGGTAGCCTAATTTTTGAGATAAAATATGAGATTTTGTGACCATTGAATAGCGGGCTTTAGCATTAAACAAAACCTTTTTACAATGGCTTCTAGCAATAGTAAACAGACATCTGTTTTCTGGAGAATTGTTTTGCTGATAGATATGAAAGTAGTGGTTACGATTGGAAATTGCAGCAGCACAATGAAAGAAAAAACAATGGAAAAGAGTGAGGCTTGACATGGAATCTTCAAGAGGGAATAAAAGATTCCATGCCAGCCTGAATCTAAAAAGTAATGTTAGAAGCACATTTGTCAGCAAGAAGGCAAAAGATTTCTACCCAAGGGCCATCACAAAGAAAATCACTGAAAGAGTCTCTATCAGCTTTATGGTAGTTGTAAGAGGTATGATGATAGGGGGATTATGATGATGAAGAAGAATGAGATAAAAGTTTTAGAGAGATCAAACCGTGATCAGAGGCACCTAAGGGTGAATGTGGAGAAACTGAGCACTGACATTTACTTCTCTACTTGACTCATGTCTTGTTTCTGATGGATCAGAAACAAGACATAAGTCAAGTAGAGAAGTAAATGATTCGGATTGTCTGGAAAGTGAGTTAGAAAGTTGACTATTCGAGTTAGAGATCGAGAAAGGCAAAAGTTGTGGGCTTTATGTCTGTAATTTTACTGACACTAAATGCAAGCCATTTTGTGTGAAAAGCATCAAGGTCACCAATAACAATGTTATTGGCTGAAGAATAAAGAGAAAGGGTTTGGTCAATTTGATCAGAAATAACATCAAAAAGAGTGCAGTCTTAAGGTGAATGAGAGCTATATAAATTAAAGAGAAAAGTGATAAAGTGAAGTGGTGCTAAATGAAAGCACATAAAAGAATAGTCGGTGGATTTAAACCTAGTTTCACTACAATTGGGTGAATTCTTACAAATGTAAATGCCCAGGTCAAGCATTTGACTATTGGAGTCTTTTCGAATTAAAGGAAGATAACCATCAACACTGAGATCACAAGATGAGACAGCTGAACTCAAACTAGTTTGTTAAACAGCAATTAGGTCTAATGAACTTTGCAAGAGATAAGACTCAACAGAAGAAAAGTTACTTCGAAGACCATGAATATTATCGAATGATAGATTTAAAGAACTTGGTGGTGGTAATGGTTTTTTGTGTTTAATAGGTTTTGGTACATAAGTAATTTTAAATTTGTTAAAGAACTTGACTCAAAGCACAGATATTACTCAGTACACTATTTAATAATCCACGCAGTTGCCTTGTTAATATTAATCAGAGTTGTTAGTCCTTAGCCATGGCCTCGATCTTGCTTTGAGGCCAAAAATTAAGGCCTTGGCCCTGAAATTGTTGGCCTTGGTCTTGGTCTTAAAAATATTGGCCTTGGCCTTGATTGTTTTGGCCTTGGCCTTCAAGAAAAATTTCATAAAATTGAAGAATTAAAAGTTTTCATTCTTTATTTTTATGTATTTTTGTTTTCGATATTCATATACATCTACAAGTATGTTTTCTTAATGACTTTGTTGAATTCTGCGCATAACTTTGGTTTAAGTTTATAACATGTGGTTTTATTGTCACAGCAATTGCTACCTACTGTTTTGTTATAATTGGCCTTAACATAAGGCAAAAATTTAAGTCTTTGTTCTTGAAAATGTTTGTGCAGGCCTTTGCTTTAAAACTCTTATTTTTGGCCTTGACCTTAAAACTCTTAGCCTTGGCCTTTTCCTTTGCCTTTTAACTTTTGGCCTTGGCCATTTAAC
>NC_088923.1:47685000-47757500 GCF_038396675.1 Hydra vulgaris | reverse complement strand
TATAAACTCAAACCCCTCCATTTATTTAATAGTATTCTTGTGGTTTTTATCAATCTTTTTAGAACCTTAGTTTTTTACGATTCCGTCAATTGACAAATTGATTTTTTTCAATGTTTTTAAAGGTTTCTATTTATATTCTATAGTATTATCTTTGCATATTTTTTTGTTCTCTGCATCTGGTGGTGTCTGTCTGGTGGTATCTTAGGTGTCTGTCTGGTGGGATCTCGTGGTGTCTGTCTGGTGGTATCTCGTAGTTTCTGCAGTTAACTCTAATTTCTTTTTTTCTATTGCTAAATTTTTTTCTTTTAAGAAAAAATTTCTTAGACATACCTTCTTTTAAACTTTTGAACACTTTTTTGCTTATACATTTTTTCTATTTATCAGCTTTTTGTTTGAAATTTTGTTGCTTTTTTTGTTATTAACTATTTACATTTTTGTATATAAATATTTCCAATAATCTACATTTTCAATGAAGAAAAAAAAAGTTTTTTTCATATATTGTTTAAGTTTTTTGTCAGTGTGCCTTTTTCTTTGTAGCTTGATCATTTTGTCATGCTTTTAAATAAAATAAAGTTTTATTTAAAACTTTTATAAAACTTTTCAGCTTAAATAAAACTTTTTTTTTACCATTCTTTTAATTATTTAAGCAACCCTGCTGTCTTGACTGAGATTACTGCTAACAACGCACACTACTGGGCAAAAGGCACTGGGTTTGGGACTGGGTCTTTGACATCAAATTGGGATATAGGAATGACATTAGGTGCAAAAAAGAAAGAAGAGATGCAACTGATGGTAATTTTTCAGGTATATTTTTTTATAGATGTGGTGTGTGCGTTTGTACAAAAACCATTGAAAAAAAAGTATAGTTAAGGTTTTTAAACATAATTTTTTTATGTTAAATTATGCTTTATTATTAATTACTAAAAAGTTTTTCAAAAACTGTATATATATATATATATATATATATATATATATATATATATATATAATATATATATATATATATATATATATATATATATTTATATATCAGGCCTTGTTTTAAAGCGTAAATTTATTGTATTTACGCATTCATTGTAAGCGGTAAGCTGTTTCGTTCGAGCCACTTTTTATCATTTTCTAATATTTAAACAAGTCTAAAGATATCGTTTAAGTGGTAAGTTAAAAGGAGTAATTACCGTTATAAAAACCACTTATTATAAAAACCACTTATGAAATTAGAATGATGATTACATAAAAATGTGTGCATAAAAATTACCTTTGATATTTGCGCTATTTACAAATCTAATAAGTTAAGAAAAAACAAATTTTTTTTTTGTTATTTCAACTTTTCCATCAAAAACGTGCATTAAAAGAAAAAAAAAACATGTTATACGATGCCTAAAGTAAGAAATCATATAAAAAACGTTAAAAAAACTTTTATTTATCATCTTACAATAGCAAGAATATTCAGACAATTTCTTGTAGCAAACAACTAACAAAAATAATTATTAAATTTGTTAAAATAAAAACTAAAAAAAAAATTATTAGCTAATATATAGTACATGTTAAATTTTATTTCATATTAGCTTTTGATATATATTTTTGTTTGTTTGTTTTGTTATAATGATTGATTTTATCAAAAAAATGAAAAAGCGTTATTACAAACTTTAAACGACATCTTTTAAAGAGTATATTTTTTTATGATTTAAAAAAAACTTTTTTTATGGATATAACTCTATTATTAATTTTTTTGCTTGAATTTACGCTTAAAGCAATATTGCTCTTGCAATGACTTCGTTTATATTTATGAGTTTTATTTTGCGAAAAATAATAGTTTAAAAAATAAATAGTTTATAAAAATGTTATTTTATAATAGTAACATCGGTTTTATATAATTAACATATTGTGCAATATTAAAAAAGTGAAAACAAAAATTTCCTTATAATTGAGAAAGAATTTTGAATAAAAAATTTATTTAAATTTAAAAGAATTAGATTTCTTCTTCCTCATTTTCTATTTTTTACAAAAAATTAAATTCCTTGTAAACATCTTATAATTTATAACACTGCATCAAAAATATTCATAAAGAGTACTTTTAACTTTTTTGCCTTATGGCAAGTGAAAGCACAATAGTATATATTTTTTAATAAATGGAAACTTTAATCTGTATTTGTCACAAAAAAAAGCTCTGGTAAAGTAATTAGCTTGTTGGTTAATAACTTTTGAAAAGTAAAAATATCATTATTTGCAAAGTTGCAATTTTAAGAAATAATGAAAGAAAAATTAATATATTTTAATTCATTTATTCAAATGTCAAGAAAAGAAAGAGATGTTGAATAATAATAAAAAATGTAATATTAAATTTAACTATTTAATATTTGAACCTACAAAAGGAGAAACAGCCTGTCAAAAAAAAAAAGGAAATTAGATAAGTGTTTTTACTAATTTATTTTTGCTCTGTATATATATATATATATATATATATATATATATATATATATATATATATATATATATATATATATATATATATATATATATATATATATATATAGTATATATATATATATATATATATATATATATGTATATATATATGTATATATATATATGTATATATATATATGTATATATATATGTATATATGTATATATATATATATATATATATATATATATATATATATATATATATATATATATATATATATATATATAAAGTGAGAGAGAGAGAGAGAGAGAGAGAGAGAGAGAGAGAGAGAGAGAGAGAGAGTGAGAGAAAGAGATTTAATGATGCACCAAATTTTACATGGTGTGAAAATGAATAAAAAAGGCTGATAATTAATTGACCGGTATTTAATATTGCAGATACTAATGATTATTAATATTTGAAATACCACACCTCCCTAAAACAGTTTTTATGTTTAAAAAAAGTGCATACGCCCAAATTAAATTTTTCTAACAAGGTATGATTATAGTGTACACAAAAAAATTTCACAAAATCTTAAAAGCTGCCCAGAAAAAATAAGTTTTTATTGCAAAAAAAGTGTGTTTTTCTCTTACAGAAATACATAGAAACATATAGAAGAACAACCGGTTTCGAATGAAGTTCGTAGAAGAACTTAGACTATAGCTTATGAGCTAACTCTTCAATAAATACCATTATTTAAAATAACATTTATATTTCTAAAAAACATTTTGTTAGCTGATATAGACTGAACATAATAAAGCCTCAAATTCTCTCTGTATGGTATGAAATGCAACACGAAATAGATAGTTTTTGTATGTTTCTTTGTGAAAATCACTCGGAAGTTTGTATCTGGAAAACTCATTGAATCTCGAGTGAATAGTTTCTCCTGCCTGTTTGCTGTAAATTCTCAGTTCATATCCATTATTTCTACAAAACTTCTTAACTTGGCAAAATAATATATGCATTTTGGTACTCTTTTTTTAATCTCCTATGTAATAAAAATATCAAGAAATTCATCTATTGCTTTTTCAAGATCCGCACTGAGTATCTTGCTAAAACACAAGTAAGCCACAGTATTAATTGCATCAAAATCATCACAAAATCTCCTAAGATCTTCAGGAATATTATCTCTAAGCTTATTTGGTAATCTCATCAATTTCTTACACTGGTTTTCTTTAAACTCTCCATCATGAAGTTTTTGTCTGACAAGAGAACTCTTTTCAAGAAAAATTTCCCATTTTTCTTGTCCCCATTTTGTTAATAGGTTATTCCACAATAGATTAATTGTTCCTGTACAGAGATGAAGTTCAGGTATACTGCATACTTTCATAACTTCAGTTTCATCATCTCCTGGTAGAAGTATTTGATTCTTATGATTATAAAATTCTATCAGTGATGAGTCAGAATTACATCCTTGTTTCTAAGCAAGATTTTGCTGTCTTATTGATCCAAAGGTTCGTTTGTCTCCTGTAGAGTAAAGCCAATCTACATAATTTGTACCCTTATTACAGAAGCAACAAAGATACTTTGGTCAAAACTATGGTTTTGAAGTCCTAAAATCAGATTAAGTTGTTTCAAATCCGTGTAAAGTGTAAACTAATCATTTCATGACCAAAGTATCCTTGTTTCTATAAAGTCAATACTTTATAGGAAGACAGCACAGTTTTCATAATTCTCCTGAATATATGGGACTATTTCTAAGAGTAATATATCAACGAATTTTTCTTTTTTCAGGTTTGGTAAATACCCTCAGAATAGTTTGATCTCTTGGTGATATCATCACTGAAGTAACTTGCTACATCAACAGTACCAATTCCAACCTTAAACAAACCTCCACTGCCATCAACAATTACTTTCACCTTAACATCAAAAGCATCTTGTTTTCTTTTTTCAATCATTTCCCAGGTGAGTTCCTCCGCATCTTTAACAAAAACAACAGGTCACACAATTAAAGTGTTAGATTCTGATTTATAGAAATCAAGATCTACTGCTAAGAAGTAATCCAGTAAAGACCCATTGTTATATACCATGAGTTCTTTAAACCCAGCTTTTATAGATTTTGTCTGTGCTTAACCCGAATTGCTTTTGATAATGCATCCATATCAGAATTTGATCTGCAGCTAATTTTTCTCCTGCTTTTAAATTCAAGGAGTTTTCAATCATCTGAAGAAGGTTTGTTGAACCAAAGACCTTTGTACAAGTATAACCTCGTAATGAATCAATGGGTTGAAAGCACTAAATATGGACATTTTTTTAGATGGTTTTTCCAGAACTCTTGGTCTACCTTCAGGTTTAGTTCTTTTTGTTCCAGGATTTGTTGATTTTACAACTTTGCAGATAGTACAATCACAGAGATTTTTACTTCTGGTTAGGACAGAGAGTACTAATCCTGATGCTGCAAGTGGATGTTTATGAAGCAGGCTTGAACAGGAATGGCGTGCTATCGCACACACTGTAACAGATTAGGCTTATAATATTTTTTCTTCACAATTTTACTATGGCATTTTTGATGTTTTAACAATTTAAATGCTATAAAAAAATTGTTACATTATAAATAACTTTTAATCATTGATCTATTCTAAAGTTTTTATTTTATGCTTTAAATAAAATAAAAAAGAAATTATAGTGATTGTTTAAAATAAACATATTTTGTGTAAATTAACAAATAAAGTTATATTAAAATTTTTTTTATGATAAGTTTAAATATAATAATTTGTTTGAAACTATTTTCCATGTCTTCTTTTGAAAGATAATTTGAAGGGAACAAGGAGTAGTTTCCACATAGGGTTTTCCATGTATTAATAATACTCTCTTGCTGGTGTTGCATATTCCAGTTGCAAAGGATGGATTATCAATGTTATAGTTCGCTAAAACCAATGTTTACATTGTATCAAAGCTGTTACTGAAAGTGTTCTGTCTGCTTTTCAATAGCATATACAGCAGCATTTATGACAGGCATCAAAGTGTGTTATTGCAAAATTAGACATTATATTTATGTTATTTATTTAACTTTTTGTTATTTAACACTATTATATAACACTTTATGTTGTTTATTTAACTTTTAGCCTGATTAGCTCGAAACATACTTATATAATACATTTACATTACATTCAGTTATATAGTGCAAATGATTATGTAACAAACAAGTATAAATCTTTATATATTGTAATACACAAATATATTATATAATATGAATATTATTATATAATACAATATTTTAAAATCTATTTATATTATGTAATATGATTAAATTATATAAGATAATTAAGTTATATAATATATATTGTTACATAATAAAGTACTAAAAATTAAAGTAATTAACCAAAAAATAAACTGTAAGTATCTATCATAGTTAATTTCACGAATTTACAAATGACTCAGAATTTTATAATATTTTTAAAAGACTTCTGGGTTTTTACTGCTGCTTAGTTTGTTTTACTGGTTTGTAGCAATTTAATATATATACGTATGTATATATATATAAATATATATATATATATATATATATATATATATATATATATATATATATATTAAATTGCTTTTATTATATATTATATTATTTTATTATTATATTATATATATGTGTATATATATATATATATATATATATATATATATATATATATATATATATATATATATATATATATATATATATATATATACACACACACACACACATAGTTAAATTACAAATAGAGTTGTTATTTTAAAATTATTTAATTATTTAATTTAAAAATGAAAAAAACACTGATAATTGATGGGACATGCTTTTCAAATTTGGTGAAATTTGAAAAGCATGTCTTTTTTGTGTACACTATAATCATACTGGAAAATTTAAATTGGATGTGTGCACTTTTTTTTAAAACAAAACAATGTTGTGGGAAGGTGTTGTACTAACCCAAACACCCTGCTACTGGTTACATTTAATCCACTACATGTAGTGTAGATGTCCTTTTAGTACATATCCTTTTAGGACTTGTGCAACATGCCCTTGAAAAACATGTCCTTGATAAAGTAAGTAAAAAGAAAGATAAAGAAAAAACAAGATAAAGAAAAAAAGTAAGATAAAAAAAAAGTAAGCCTGTATAAATATTTTGCAATAAAGATATTTAAACAAGTTATATATAAAAAAAAATTCACGCTAATGCACAAGATAAGATAATATCAGCCGTAGAGGCCTCAGTTTTTCCTGCTTTTTTTAAGTTTTTAAATAGTGGAAGTTCATTTTTTATGAAAAATTTTATGAGGAAAAAAATTTTAAAAAGAAAAGTTACTTGAATATTTCGAAAGAAGAATTAAATTAATTAAAGTTTAATATTTATGTTAAATTTCATGTAAACTTCATATTAAAATATTTTATTTTAATTTAAAAAAGTTTCAAATATATAAAATTATATATATATATAAAATTATATATATAAATATATATATATATATATATAAAAGTTTCATTTGAATTTAAAAAATTATAAAAATAAAAACATAATCATACTATTACATGGAGTACTAATAGTGCCATGTTGTGCTTGAATGGTGTCCCTGTTTGTACTTTTAGTGTGCATTGTCGAGACCACTTTTGGAGTCCTTTGTTATGGGTTTATTAATAGTAATAAGGCAATTGCTTGGACTATTAAATAGTGTACTGAGTACTATCTGTGCTTGAGTAAAGTTCTATAACAAATTTAAAAATGACTAAAGTACCAAAAATTATGAAACACAAAAAACCATCATCATCGCCAAGTTCTATAAATCTATTCACTCATATTATATATTGGTCTTCAAAGTAATTTTTTTTCTGATTAGTCTTATCTCTTGCAAAGTTTACCAAACCTACTTTCTTTTTGTAAGACTAATTTGAGTTTAGCTGCCTCATTTTGTAATCTTAGTGTTGATGGTTATTTTCCTTTAATTTGTAAAGGAAAATAACCATCAACACTAAGCTCCAATAGTCACATGCTTGGCCTGGGCATTTACATTCGTAAGAATTCACCCATTTGTTGTGAAACTAGGTTTGAATCCACAGACTATTCTTTCATGTGCTTTCGTTTAGCACCACTTCACTCTATCGCCTTTCTCTTTGTTCTATATTGCTCTCCTTCATCTCAAGACTGCACTCTTTTTGATGTTGTTTCTAATCATGTTGACCAAGCCCTCTGCCTTTATCCATCAGCCAATATTGTTGTTGTCGGTGACTTCATCCCACTGAATAGCTTGGCTCTAGTGTCAGTGACTCTGCCGGCATTAAAGCCCACAACATTTGCCTTTTTCAATCCCTTACTCAAATGATCAACTTTCTAACTTGCTTTCCAGACAACCCGAATCATTTACCTTCTCTACTCGACTTATGTCTTGTTTCTGATCCTAGTCAGTGCTCAGTTTCTCCACATTCACCCTTAGGTACCTCTGATCATGGTTTAATCTCTCTAAAACTTTTATCTCATTCTTCTTCATCATCATAATCACCCTATCATCATACCTCTTACAACTACCATAAAACTGACTGGGATTCTGTTCTATTAAAGTTGGTGAATTAAAATTATTACATATACGTGGTATAAGTCACGTTGATAAACGTGGTAAAAGTCACGTAGAGAAACGTGGTAAAAGTCACGTAGAGAAACGTGATGAAAGTTGTTTTTAATATATGTATATAAACGAATACAAGAATGCAACAGATTCTTTCAGTGATTTTCTTCATGATGGTCCTTGGGTAGAAATCTTTTGCCTTCTTGCTGACAAATGTGCTTTTTACATTACTTTTTGGATTCAGGCTTGCATTTAATCTTTTATTCCTTCTCGACGTTTCCATATCAAGCCTCACTCTTCTCCATTGTTTTTCTCTCATTGTCCTGCTGCAATTTCCAATCGTAACCATTACTTTCACACTTATCGCCAAAATAATTCTCCAGAAAACAAATGTCTGTTTGCTATGGTTAGAAACCGTTGTAAAAAAATTTTGTCTAACGCCAAAGCCCGCTATTCTATGGTCACAAAATCTCATATTTCATTTCAAAAATTAGGCTATCATGACTACTAGAGAATCTTGAACAGTATCTATAATAAGGGCTAATCTTTTATTCCACCTCTCTTATATGGTTCAGATTTTGTCACCTCACCTAAAGACAAAACTGAATTGTTTAATAAGAAATTCTCATCAATAATATCTCTTGATTCCACTATTTGTGTTCTACCTGATATAGCTGACAAACAGGTTGATTCATTGCTTGACATGCCTATCACTCCTTCAAAAATTCTCAAGAGCAATCTGATTCTTTTAACTCTTGTCCCATTAGTCTTCTTTGTATCTTAACCAAGGTTTTTGAATCTTTAATTAACAAACACTTAATCTCTCAACTTGAATCTAATAACTTACTGATCATCAATGTGGACTTCTGTCTTAATGGTAATAACCGATTTTATTGTGCATTAGGGAGGAAGTCTATTGCTCTCGACATTTCTAAAGTCTTTGATAAAGTTTGGCATGCTGGTCTTCTCCTTAAGCTTTCTTCTTAGGGTGTCAGGTAACATCTTTATGATTATTTAATCCTTCTTTACCAATCATAGTATAAAAGTTCTCCTTGGTGGGCAGCACTCATCTTCGTATCCTGTTACATCAGGGGTTCCTCAAGGTTCTATCCTTGGCCATATACTCTTTTTAATTTACATTAATGATCTCCCAGACTTCACATCTAAGGTGGCATTGTTTGCTGATGATACTACCATTTATTCTTGTCTTTAAAAGAAGCTACAACACTCAACTTGAAGGGGGTGTTTGAGCTTTAAAAGGATTTCACTTCTGCAACAGCAAGGGGTTCCAATCATTATCACATCGTTGTAATGTTGCTTCTCTTTCTCTTTTCTGTAAATTCTACAATAGGCATTGCTCTAAAGAGCTAGAGTCTCTTGCGCCATCTAGTAAAATTCATTTTCGTGTTACTTGTCATTCAATTAAGTCTCATCCTTTCACTTTGTTGTCTGTTCCTAAGTGCTCCAAAAATTCGAATTCATTTAGTTTTTCTCCTTGAATATCAGCTCTTTGGAATTCTCTCTTTTCATCTTGTTTTCCTGATTTTTACAATTTGCAATCTTTTAAGTTGTCTGTTGATTTTTATCTTGCTCTATAAACTTTATTGTTTCTCTTCCAGTAACTTCCATCTCTAATTTTGCTTAAAGTTGCTTGAAGCCTTGTTGGAAGTGAAGATGTTTAAAATATATAAATATCTTTAAAAGCCAAATATTGTTATACAATATGTTTATAAATATATAAGTTGATTTCAATAAAAAAGACAGCATATAAATATTTTTTTAAATATATTTTGATATAATATTAATGGTATTTCGCTGACCTATTGTGCTCAGCTTCATCAGGTAATGAAAAAAACATTAAAAGATATCAAAAATATTTAATAATATATTTTTATATCATATATATATATATATATATATTTATATATATATATGATATAAAATATATTATATATATATATATGATATAAATTATATTATATATATATATATATATATATATATATATATATATATATATATATATATATATATATATATATATATATATATATATAAATTAGTAGTAATAAATTAGTAAATTATTAGAAAATCACTTATCAAACTTTTTTCATTTTACACTGTTCCATCAATAAAGTCTCATTAGAAAATTTTAATCTATTTTGTAGAAGTTATTTGTATATTGCTCTATTGCTCTGTTCTTTTAAGAACATTGAGCACTATTTTCTGTAGATTTTTATTACGTTTAAAATTATTTGTATATGTATTTTTATATATATATATATATATATATATATATATATATATATATATATATATATATATATATAGAGAGAGAGAGAGAGAGAGAGAGAGATAGATAGATAGATAGATAGATATATATATGTATATATATATGTATATGTATGTACAACCCTCGGAATTAGGAAAAATTAGTTCGGCAATAAATTGGCAACCTCAAACTGTTAAGGGTCAGCAAAAAAAGTTTGACACAAAGGCATTACCATAAAACATAGAAACTAGGTCAGCGATTTTTTGCTGACCTTGAATGCTTTCAGGTTGACATTGCCAAATGCTGACCCTATTTCCGAGGGCTGTATATATATACATATACATAAATATATATATATATATATATATATATATATATATATATATATATATATATATATATATATATATATATATATATATATATATATATATATATATATATATATACATACACATACGATTTATAATTTTTAATATACTTAATAGCGAGGGTATCAATATTTCCTTGAAATCTCCTAAAAATAAATATATTTTTATCAAATAAGGATAAATTCTCAAAAAAAATCTTTTTCTTTAAGTTTTTTCAGATTATATTAGAGACCTGTTAAATGTTCAAGAGTCTGTTAGAACTCCTAAAAAAAATATTCCAATAATTTTTACAAAATTATAGGAATGTCTTGTTGTGAAAATTATATTGTTACATATATTTTATTAATCGCAATGGCGCATATATCTTAACACATTTTTAAAACAAAAATTTTTTAAAATATTTTTTTTATGGATAAGTACACAATCATATTGAGTTTTATCTTCTTTTTTAGCGATCAGGGGAGGGCATGTGATTTCAGAAATTTCCTCTTTATCTCTAAAATATCTTACATTTTACAATTGTTAAAAAAGAATTGTATTTTGTAAGATTTTAATTATCAGATAAGATTTTTTATAGTTGGTATTACATTATCTCCATATTGTTTCATTATGGAGATCTTATTTTTAAGTTTTTTATTTGCAGCTCAATCCTAAAATCTAAAACAAAAATTTTGTTAAACAAGGATATCATATATTGTTATATGTATGTGTAAACATATATGTAACAAAATATGCTAGATGTATTTTTAGATAAAACCTGTATTTAAAATATAATAATTTTTAGTTTTGTGTTTAGGTACTGGCAGCTTTTTTATGTGATGAAAATAAGATTTTGCATGAAACTTGTATGATCTTTGAAAACTCATGTCTTACGGAAGTGCTCTCTGGCTTTCTTAGAAATGATTCTAGTAAGTTGTTATATTTCTTATAAAACTTTTGTTTTCGATAATATTAGGGACTCATTAAATATTCAAGGGTCTCTAAAAAGTTTATGTTTTTTAAATTTATCACCCTAATATATATTAATATATATATGTATGGATGTATGTAGGTATGTATTTATAGTCTTAGACAGGAAAGATGTGTCATTGCACACTATTCTTGATCACACATTTAATTTGTTTTTGTGACAACTTGACCACAGCCTTTTAGATTAGATATTTTTGGTAAGGCGTTTTAAAAATGTGCTGAAATAAAGTAATAAAATAAGAAATTTCTTTTAATGGTTGTATACTATAAAAGACATTTTATTTAAATTATTGAAAGGTATTATATAGCTAAAAAGTGTATTTTTTACAATGAATGTAAATTTTTTTTAAATAATTTTTACAATTAATTTTATAAACAACAAAAACGATTTCTTCAATAAACTTTTAGATGAATTCATAAATTTAATAGTCGAAAACATAACATAGTTATTTTTTATAACGCTTTGTAATCTTTCTAATGAATTTTTTTAAATTTATTTAACCATAAAATTGAAAAAATTACAGATTTATTTATAGTTTTACAAAATTAGGTCCCGTGTCACTCATATAGTTAAAAACTAGTCATTGGAGTAGCACCTTAATAAAATAAACAAATAAAGCAAAAAACAAACAAACAACAAAAATTAATAATATAAATAGTGACCAAAAAAAAAACTTAAAAAACAAACAATAACTATTAAAAAAGACAGACTAATAAATCAAAAAAAGGAAAAAGTGAATGAGTTGGCAAAAGATAATGAATGAATGAGATACACAACGTTTAGCAAACAGAAAAATGATAAAAAATAAAAAATAAAACAAAAAGATATATTTAAATATTGAGACAAAAAAATATGAAATCACTTGAATAATAGCAACAAATGTAAAATGCAACAATAAAAAAAATATTTAACAACAACACTACAAAAAAAATGCTCAACTGTATAAACAATACACATATGAACAGGTAAATATATACAATGCACAAAATCAGTGCCAATGACATGGGTTTTGAAATGAAGGGGCACAATTGTCAATTTCTAAAAAAAGTACTCTGTATTATAGAATTTTCTAAAAAACACGAACCCCCTCCCCTAGTTTTGTTGGCCCTGAAAATTACACGACATGATAAACAAAACATAGAAATACACAAAAATATAAAAATACACAAAAATACACTCCATTAGAGATAATACACAAAATTACACGACAATATAAACAATGCAAACAACAAGTTAATATAATTTAAAAGTTATTCTTTTTGTTTTCTTTTAGTAACTTATTTAAGTTTTTTATTTTCAAACATATTACGAACATTTTTTCTTTTAACTTTGCTTTGTTTTTGTTTTTACACTATACTAAACGCTTTTAAATAAAACTTTATTTATTACGCTTTTAAATAAATTATCATAAAATATTAAGTAAAATTTTTATTTATTTTTAAAGTATTTTTTATTTTATTTTAATTATGAATGCAAATGTTCTAAAACAATTTGTTTTATTAATTTTATAAACAACAGCAATGATGCATTTTAAAAAACATTTTTTTTTTTTAATTCATAAAGTTAATATAGTCAAAAACATATCCAAGTTTTTTTTTGTTGTTTTGTAAACTTTCTAATTAAATGTTTTTATAATACCTTAATAGTAAAAAAACACTTGAAAAGTTTGCAAAATATTAACAACTACAACAAAAAATTTTAAACACTTTTAAATAAAGTAAAAAATTTTAATAATTGTTTTAAATAAAAAACATTAAATATAAATTAATAAAAAATATTTTTTTAAAATTATATTTAATTTAAAAAATTTGTGCATTTTATGATTGTTTGAATACAATTTTACGAATGATTTTATTTAATGATTAGTTTTCTATTTAAAATGAGTTCAACTATTATTATAAAAACAATAGAAAAGATCAATTTTTAAAGATATTCAACCTTAACGTAAATATAAGCATAATCGAATAATTTTCTACTAGAGTTTTAGTTTTTTAGTTTTACATTAGTTGATTTTTTTTACATTAGTTGATTTTTTTTACATTAGTTGATTTTTTTTACATTAGTTGATTTTTTTTACATTAGTTGATTTCTTTTACATTAGTTGATTTTTTTTACATTAGTTGATTTTTTTTACATTAGTTGATTTTTTTTACATTAGTTGATTTTTTTTGCACTAGTTGATTTTTTTTACATTAGTTGATTTTTTTTACATTAGTTGATTTTTTTTACATTAGTTGATTTTTTTTACATTAGTTGATTTTTTTTTACATTAATTGATTTTTTTTAGAGCTTTAGTTTTTAATTTTTTTTTTTTTTTTAATTTCTCCTTTGTTAAGATTTCTTTCCTATTTTTATTGCTTAAGCTTGTTTATAATTTTCATTCTTTTGTCTGGCTTTTTCAGCGCACTTTTGAAGCGTTAAAAAGCCATGCTCAAGCTTTCAAAAAAAAAAAAATTACATACATGCATTGTCAGGTATTGAGTGAGATTATATGCCTTTCCTGTCCACGACTGTATGTATGTATGTATGTATGTATGTGTATATGTATGAATGTATGTATGTATACATGTATGTATATATGTATGTATGTGTGTATGTATGTATGTATGTATGCATGCATGTATGTATGTTGGAATTAGTTTGGGGTAACCTGTTATTAACATTTTTTTTTTAATTTTCATAATAATTTGCTGAGGGTGGTTAGGTTTATTATTGATGGTTTTTGTTTGTTTTTTTAATATGAGATTTTTTAAGGTTAAAAGTTGTGTCTGAGAAATTGTCAGTGGACAAAATTTTTATTTGAAAGCTGTTTAGAAAACTTCTATTATACTTTTATGGATTTTTTTGGTTTGTGTGCCAGAGGTTTTGTGCACCATTATCACATGTCATTTTTAATAATAGTTTCAGTGAATTCAATGTATACAGACCTACCAGCTCTCATAAATTTGCTTCTTATATAATAATATTATAATTAGTAAATTTTAATTGTTATAATAATTATACTTTTAAAATTGTAAAAATAAAAAATTGTATTACATTGGTTTCTGGATAAAGTAAAAAATCATAAGAATCAGATCCTGTTGGTTTGGTATTTCATTCCAGAAAGTTTTTAATTCTTTATGAACTGTTATTTGTATTTTGCTATCCCAAGGTGACCACAGGTGCTTGACAGGGTTTAGATCTGACAATTGTGGAAACCCAGATATTATGTTATTATTATATTTAATTATTATCATAGATAATAATTAAATATAATAATAACATAAAATGTAGCAATAATAACACAATAAATAATAATAATAATACAATAATAAATAAATATAATATAGATAAATAATAAATAAAGCAAAAATCAAACCACTCGTTTGTTAAAGAAATTATATATCAAAGACAACTTCAGTACAGAGAGAAATTATGAAGAAATACACTCCAACAATATATTTTTAAATTGAATTCTGTTGAGCAGTAAATAATTTGTAACAAGGGGATATTTTTTTAGACTTTTTTATTAATGCAGGAATACACTGGTTCCATTGGGAAATACATTGTTGTTTTATGGAAAACTTAACATATTTAATTGTGTTGAAAAAAGAAGAGTATAGCTTACTATTTTCTGTATTCCTGGTGTAATGATTGTGAATTTCATTTGTTTTAATAAAAAAGTTCAAAAAAGAGTTTGGAAGTTTATTTTGGAGAAAGTCAAACACAAGTCATTTTAGATCTTGTTTTGACTTCAAAAGACATTTGATATCCAAAGACAAAAAACTTCCTTAAAAGTGCCCCCTTTTGTGCTTTACAGTAGTTTGTATGCAGTTCTGTTTCAATTTGTCTGAAGGTCTGCACTATGGTTTGCAATCCTGGGATCCTGCTTAACTTGAAAAGGTCAAAATCCTATATTTTTTTTAGAAATATCTCAAGATTGGAAGTTTTAAAAATTATGATAAAAACTTTTAAATTGGGTCAAATAAAACAAAAGTATTATCAATGTAGTATGAAATTCAGACAATTCAATTCGTACATGTTTATATTCAGTTCGTACATGTTGAGTACAATTCAATGTTTTCATTATCAATTTAGTTTTTATCAAGTTTTAGTATATTTAACCAATTGTAAACAGTCTAACATAATAAAAATTATCAGTCTTTCACAGAAAGGCGTGCGATCACACATCTTTTTATGATCATGCATGTAATACTTTCATTTTGCTGACAAGTTCACAGCTTTTAAAATAGTATGATTTTTGCACATTTTACAAATTGTGCTTGAAAAATGAAGGTAAACAAAATAAAAATAAAAACAAGAACCATAAACTGAAACAAGAAAATAAATCCTAACTAAACAAAAGTAAAAAGTAAACTATAAACCTAAAAAAAAGTAAACTATAAAACTATATATATTTTTTGAATTTAAATTTTTCGCTTGTATAGATCACAGTTTTAAAGTTAATTATTCCAAACTTATTTACAAATGAAAATTTTAATGATTTTATTGCAGTAAGTTTTAGCAGGAATGAATAGGCTGATGTAGGGTTTATAGCACACCAATTTATGTAAGTATTAAATGCCATTTAATATAAACTACTTACTAAAAGAAAAGATTTATTGACTCTTTTTTTATTTTACTGTTTTTGTTTTCTTATTACTAGGATGCCTGTTATTTCTATCAACAAAATTTGTTATAAGTGAGGAAGCAAAACAGATTATATGTCTAAATAATTTAACGAAAATAAAACATGCAATCTATTTAAGAAATATATGCGTCAATATAAAGAAAGACCATTTTATAAATTATGTTTACAAAATGTTTACTAAGATTGTTTTACATTTTATACGTTTATTCTCAATACGGCAAGAGAGCAAATCATTTTTTATCTATTTGTACAATCTATTTATGTATTTTTAAAAAGGTTTGTAAAGTAATAAAAAGTCATATATGGAGCAATATAGAAATATACAGCTGCATTCTCTTCCATCAATAGATTAATTACCTTTTTTGCTAAAATCTTCTACTTTTTAATTGGAATCCGATGATTCATTATCTGATGATAGCATTTCAGCGGATTCACTATTCTCATTGGACCAATTGTCATTTCACTATATTCTTCTAAACCCAATAGTTCACTATCTGATGAACTGTTGTCACAGTCAACTGTTTCAATTGGAGATTCATTGATATTTATTTTCTTCTTTTATTGGAAACTTTCTGACCGAACTACAAAATACTTCATCAAGTTCCTCTAGTGTTAATGCAGTTAAATTACTGATTGTCTAATTAATTTGGGGTTGAAGTTTGTGTGGCAACATAACATTTTTTTTTCAAAAAAAAGTGACAACGGCGTCATTACATCAAGCAATAGGCTTTGACTTAAAAACTTCATAAAAAAGTATAATTTGTCAGTTTTTTTAAAATCCCCTGCAATTTTTGACCATGTTTTGTTTCTTTAATATTGTTTGCTTGCAAGTGCATTTGGTAAAGCAACTAAATAAGATGGCCAGTTATGCAGCAGTTTTGTAAAGTCTCTTTGTCGATATGCTGAAAATCGAGTTCCAGGAATTTTATTTAGTGTGTAAAATTGGATTGATAGGGCTGCAGCTGCATGTTTGTAGGACTCCTTTAGTTTGCCTACGTTTTTCAAGAGATAAAATAAAGTTTTGTAAAAGTTATCACACAATGAAAGTTTTTTAAATTGGTTCATTGCATCTTTTATGGCCAGTTCAAGCCTGTGATTTACACAATGTATTTTGACCAATCAAGGGCGAGTTGCTTTTAATTGTGTTAAAGCCCCATTATGAACACCCATGTTAACATTTGCTCCATCAGCTGTTGCTAAAATCAATTTTGTACAGTAATAAGCTGTTGAAAAAGGAATTTTAAATTGAGTGATGTTGTTGATAATGATTACACTGTCTAATGCTAACTTTAATGAATCGGCATCACTTCCTCCAAAATCGGCTGTATTGCATAGTGAAACAAAAAAGGAACATGGACCATCAGAATACTCCACTCTAACTAAAATAGCTTCTTTTTTGCTACCATTATTTGACAATAATAGTCACAATTTTCGTCGTTTTTGTATGGGCAATGCAATGCATTAGCTCTTGTGCTACAAAATAAAGAGAGAGTAAATGTGAAATTTAAGTATTTTTTCTTTAACAACAACTTTATAATGTATTGCAATCTAAAGTTCTAATAATAAATGTAAAGTTCCAACAAGTAAAGTTTATACAATGTAATAAATTTATTTTGAACTTTATGAAGTATAGTGAAAAAGTGACTCAAATCTGTTTTAAAATCAGTTTTGAATAACTTTTTCACAATTTGTTTAAAAATGGCATGAAGAAGCCATTAGAGTTATACCCTTAACATTTTGTACAAGTTTATAGATTACTGTAATTATGTAATTACACTGTTGTAATTTACATCAGTGCTAGACTAAGGGGCAGTGGGCTATAGTCCCGGGCCCTGCACCTTTACTGGTCCTGATATTGGCAAGAGGATCTTTTTTTTTAATGTCATTTTTATGCTATGGCATGTAAAAAAGACCTTAAAAAAATACAAGCCATAAATTATTCATACGCCACTGGATCAAATCACCAATTATTATTAAGTGTATTATTCAAACAACACATAACATGTCTATACAAGAATGCAATTTTTTTATTAAATTAATACATCCGTATTATAATTAAAATACCTGTATTCCTGTTACTTTTGCCTTGCAATAATTTTACACCGTTATCATGCTAAACCTTAATAAAACTCAAAATTATTATGTGGCTTCGCAGCATACATAGCCAATTCATAAGAAGATTGCATTAATTTTAAATATGCTTTGTTAACATCCTTGTTTATTGAAGATGCCTTTGGTAATGAAGGAGTACTTGAAGAAGAAGAATAGTTAGCCAATCGCAGTGTTCCCACTGGGCATGCAAAGTATGCAATTGCTTAAATAGGCATTCAAAGCACGTAAAAGCATTTTTGTTAGTTAAGCATGCAAAAATAAAAATAATCAAATTAAAATTAAAAAAATATATTTTTACCATATAAAAACTACTGTGTAGTTTTTATATAGAAAATGTCTATTAATAAAAAATGCTTTTATATATTTTTTGTTTTATTTATTAATTATACTGATTTGTACTACTTAGTTTATTTAAAACTTTTAGTTTGAAATATTTTGGTTAATTTAGATTTAGTCTTTTTTTTCTATTTAATTTCTAGATTTAGTACAAACTAAAATATATAAATGGGCAAGACCACTTACCAAAAATCTTAGGAAAGTAGATTCAAGTGAGTCACAGGTGTTAACAACAATTTAATTTTAGCGCATTGCATTTATTGTAAGAAATCTTTCAGAATATCTGCCAGTGGCATTAGTCAACTTGTGAAGCATAATAGGGATAAAATTCATCTTAGTAAGATTCTTGTAAAATATCAAACAACCAAAAGCAGTTTAATGCATCTGTCACACTTTCAAATGTTGGATGTTCAAATGTCCATATAGATGATCAGATCTCTCATGCAGAAATTATGCTAGCTTTCCATGTTGTCAATTGTAATTATAGTTTAAAGTCAACAGAAAATGACAATGCAAGAAAACAGTATGATGGATATATTCAGCATTGGTAATACAAAAAAGGAGAGTTTATAACCTCATATTGTGGATCTCTTTTTATTAGTCATTGTGACCACAACAAACTAATAGACTATTATTTTAAATTTGAAACTGACTTGAAGTTGGATTTTTACATTAGAATTTTACATCATTCTAAAAAGTACTTGGATAACCTTGAGGATTTGTCAGGTGAAGAAGTATTAGTGACAACTAAATGAAGGCTTTTAAAAATGTTTTTTTGCAACAGCCAGAAATTCTTTGTTAAAATAAAGCAATTTTTGAGTTCTAAATTATTAAAAGAAATGTCATTATTTAAAAGTGCACGGGTGATTTGGGTTTTCTGAAAGTTTATGATTTTTTAATACAATTAAACCAATGTATACTTAGAAAGGGCATTTTCTGCTCAGGACTATTTTGCAGTAAAATACGAAGTCAATTAAGTGATCAATGTTTAGATAGTTTGAACTTTCAGGGAGCATATTTTCTAAAGACAAGATAATTTATTTTATATACAACTAACTTTACTGAAATATACTGAATTAAGTTGTGATATTTTTTTAGTTTTAAAGCATAAAATATTCTGTCATTTGGTTTTACAATCCCAAATCCAAAGATTAGAAATTTTCTGTCTGCACTATATACTTTTATACTTTTAGAATTTTATGAGTTCAAATTTGTGTTTTATTGTAGTTTACATCTCATAGTTGATTTATGCACTGATTCGTTCAAGAAATCACATGGCAAGAACAAGATTAGGGTGCAACCTTGCTTACCTCCTAATCTATGAGTTTAGGCTAGGCTCTAAGATTAGATTAAGAACCTTAACATATGAAAACTCAAAAATGTCGAGACACTAATTTCATGTTAATTTGTCACTGTATCATAATTTAATCACAACAATAAAACAATATTTGATGATAATACATTAGTTGTGATTTAGACAAGTTTCAAACATAATGTAAAACATTGAATTAAATTTTTTAATTTCTTAAAAACTTATTTTTCTTAAATTTTTTTTTTTAGTTCATTTTATTAAATTTTCAATATTTGATTTAACAAAAAGATTTTATGTAATGTTAAAAGGTATAAATTAAAAAAACTATATATCAACAGAATATTTTGTAAAAATTTGAGGTTAACTTAAAAACAAGACTTGATATGCTTGGATACTTCAGTTTCAGAAATGTATGTAAATGAGTTTTGTTATTTTTTGCTATTATTGAATAGGAAAAAAAAGATCTGGTTGAAAATATGATCTCTGAATTTGGACTACGCCTCATTAAAGACTCATTGTTATCTTTGTTTCTGAGCTTCAAGCATTCCAAGAGTTCTTCGAAACAACTGGATGTGATAATAGTTTTTTTAGTGTATTTATGATAGACTTGTCCTAAATATTGTCATATAAACAAGTGCAGTCTATAATCACCTTGTGTAAATGGTTGTTAAATATGTAGCACTCACTGAAAAAATTAGTCAGCATTGATATAACCATGAAACATGAAACAAGTAAGGCTGCTGCATGAAAAAATAAGTCAATTGTGGTACATCCAATCCAAAGGTTGGATTTTACAGAGTGGGTACAAATGTTGAAAATTGTGTTGAGAAAGGATTTTAAAACATCATTTTTGATGAAAATTCATATATTTGTTATTTTATTTGCCTCAAAAGGAAGGTACTCAAATGTAACATAAAAATCACAACAAAAATTTGAACCTAAAAATTTAGTTGACTCTATACACCAAAGGATTTTAGTGTCAAATATTGTAACAACAACCAGTTGATACCAACCAATCAGAAACATTAGAAATTGATTAAGTATATTAGTAAGCATCATAAACATAACTTTGACCAGATCTAATTATGCCCTCATTATGCCATTATGATTATTATCATAATATGCCATTATGATTATTATGATTATTATCTAATTAGGCCTCATTATGCCATTATGATTATTATCATAATATGCCATTATGATTATTATGATTATTATCTAATTAGCCCTCATTATGCTCATTATGATTGAACAAACAAAAACCCTTTTTTCAAAAATTTCCGTTCATATTGTATTTGGCTTATACAGAACAAGTGCCTTGCAAGTGACAACTCAACACAACCATCAGAATCTCTCAATTACTCAACATCATTACAAGAATAAAAAAAAAACCAGTTTAATAAATGTTTATTTTTTAACTGTTATTAATTGTTGCTCTTCAAATTATCATTGGTTTCGCAGACCAACATTACAAAAGTAAACACCCCAAATATTTAAACCACCAAATATTTTTTACATTTTCAAATACATTGGCCAGGAGCAATTACACTTTTACAAATTTTTTTGCCTAAACGAATTCATCTTAGATTAAAAACTGCAGGTTGGTATTATAACTAATTGTCTATAGACTTTAGTTATGATGATATCGGTTGGGCTCAGTACTTTTCGGCCAAATATTTTTAGCAATAGATCAACAAATACTTAACGAATTAATTCTAAACTTTTTTTTTAAACTTTTTTAGTACTCAGTGATAGTGTATAATGGAGGCTTGAAAACATCAAATAAAGTAAGATTATTCATTTGAATTAAAATACAATTGTAAAAGATTATTTTAGTTTTATCCAAAAAAAAAAGATAAACCGCATGTTTGTCAAAAATTTAAAAAAACTCATAACACATGTAGTTAAAAGTTAAACATTGTGTAGCAGTTTTATACATGCAATTAAAAGACCTATCTCAACAGTTCACAACAGTTGAGGTCTTTTAATTGCATCTATCACTATCACAACAGTTATAATTAATATGATTATTTAAAAAAGTAAACGATTTTCTTAAAAATAATTTATTTTTCCGATTTTGCTACATTAATCAGGTTTTTAACATTAATGTTAAAAAAAAAAGTTTTATATTTTCTTAAAGTTTGCTTTTAAGTTGTTTTGTTGTTGTGTTGCTGAGGTTACTCTAAATTGTTATGTTGCTAAGGTAATTCTAAGTTAGTGAATACGCTGCTGTAAAACAAACTTTAAAACAAAAAAATATATTTTAGTTTTCGATATGTCACATCATATTGTGTTGTATCATGCTATATTAAAGTTAGTTAGGTCACTTGCTTCTTCAACAATAACTCTAAAGCTTCTAACTGGAGTGAAAGGTACAGGTATATCAAAAGAAAAATCTTCCACAATTGCAAACTTGTTACTAAAGCTAAAAACCTGTGTGGAAACATACAACAAAAGACTTAAGTAAATTTTTCTTCCTTTTTTTATTTTCTATTTTTTTTTTCTTTGAAATATAAATATCTATCATGCTATATATTTGTTTGGATCGCAGCTCAAATATGCTTGTCAAGTATGGGGACAATACAAGCCACATGCTTTATTAAAATTATCTAACCTTAAAATAAAGTCTTTAAAATTATCTCAAATTTATTTTAATTAAAATTCAGCATAAAATATTTTGCGGTTCAAGAGATATGGTCATTTGAAATTTCTGGTTTTTCCAAAAGTAAAAATTTTAGTAGCAAAAACATGTTTTGTTCATACTTTGAAGCTCTATGTTTAAAAAACAAAGTTTCAGAAAACCTTCTAGTTTTTTTTATTGTATACAAGTTTAGACTTACTTTTATAAAATTACATTAAATTCGCAAATGTCATATTTTATCCATAATGGCTACCTAAAAAATTGTTTGTAAATATAAAAAGTTGATTTTTGATGATATACAAAATCTACAATTTAAGAAGTGGAAAGACATTTTTTTTTTAGTTTTTATAAATGGTAGGCTTCCAAATTTTTAGAAATTTACTGATAAGATACAATTCAGTAAAAAATTATGGACTTCTAAAAATGGCTGCAGCTAAAACTTAAGAAAATGTGCCTCCACTTCAAACCACCATCAACACTGGTTTTAATAATATTTTTCTTTTCTTCTTACTTAATAGACTTTATTACAGTGATTTTAGAAAAAAAAATAGCGGGTACTCATGGGGAATTTACAAAATCAGAGCAATTAAAAATTGCCTAAAATGCATTAAAAACAATAAAAATAGAGTTATTGTTGAACTTAAGTTTGTATTATATTTAGTTTGTATTATATTTTTAAGTTTTGTGAACTTAGACCAAAGTGGTGTATTGAGGTGCTTCAGGTCTCCATTTAGTATGTGTTTGTGAGTATCAAAAGAATGCAAAACCTTTAGCATCAAAATTACCAGATATTTTAGACTATAAAGACCTCTTGACATGAGTTTCATGTGAATTAACAAATCGGAAAACTGCATGTTGTACTGCCCAGATACAACATGGAAGAAATCAGTGGCAAACAAAAATTATGATAAAGTGCTAGTAACCAATTGTTATTCTAAAACTCAATATCAAATGAAAAAAGGTTAGATTTGTCAGCAAACATGACTGCCATCACACTTGAGGCTTGGATGATTTATTTGAAAAAGCTGGTCAACAAATAGACCAATTAAGAGACCATCATTATATAGCCAAAAATCAAGCAGCATATTTGCAGCATCTAAAAATTACATTACCAAGTAATCATATTTTAGCATTACTAGACTTTGCTGAAAATTACAGTTTTTTAATTGAAGATGCAATACAAAGTTTCCATTGGAACAACAGCCAAGCAAAATTGCATCCTTTTGTCATTTACTATATAAAGTATGATAAAATGTAAAAGTATCAAAGGAATACCTTTTCAATACATTTTAAATAATGCAATTGTATTACATTGCATAAAGTTTAAATTAGAAGAACGTTATGTTACTTGTTCAACAATTCCAGGAACAATAAACCGCCATTGTTTTATACCACAATCATTAACTACTTTACAGATGAGACGGGTGTCATTTGTCAATATGTATACTAATGTAAATGTTTCTAAAACTAGTATACTTATTTAAAAGATTCAATGTTTGTATTAATTGTTTTTTACATAATAATATTCTTTATTACATAATCAACTTGTGCATTGTGTTGGCAAGTCAACTCTTATAACTTGGTATAAATTGTAATCTAAATTTCAACATGGTAATCAAATAAGCTAAATTAATGGGAAGGGGTGGAATAGTGAATGGATTGGAAAAAATTTTACAAAATTTATATTCATGATATTAAATATAAGGTAAGTTAAATTGAAAGTCTTTCTTTTCATTTTTACCTTAAAAGCTACTTATAAGTTTATATGCAGTCTTTTTACTGTCTAACATTAAAAACTAAATTTCACAGTTTTTATATGTGTATGCTAAGTGGTGTGTTTGGGCATAAAGGCACTTCATACATCAGACACAAAACGAGACACACCGTGTAAGTTGAAGTGTTCAATTACAATTTTTTTCCAAGTTCAGGGCAAAAATGTGCATGTTGAAAAGTAAGTGGACAGGGGGGGGCAGAGAAAAACTAGGGCTATTTAACAACTTAGTTCAATTCAGGTATAATTAAAGACTTATTTCTAGTAGTGATTATGAAATACTTTTAAATTTATACATATTTTGTATTACAATATATAATACAAAGTTAAGTTCAACAATAAATCTATTTTTATTGTTTTTAATGCATTTTGGGCAATTATTATTGCTCTGATTTTGTAACTTCTCCATGAGTACCCGCTATTTTTTTTTCTAAAATCACTGTAATAAAGTCTATTAAGTTAGAAGAAAAGAAAAATATTATTAAAACCAGTGTTGATCCTAGGCTACCGGTGGTTTGAAGTGGAGGCACATTTTCTTAAGTTTTAGCTGCAGCCATTTTTAGAAGTCCATAATTTTTTACTGAATTGTATCTTATCAGTAAATTTCTAAAATTTGGAAGCCTACCATTTATAAAAACTAAAAAAAAATGTCTTTCCACTTCTTAAATTGCAGATTTTGTATATCATCAAAAATCAACTTTTTATATTTACAAACAATTTTTTAGGTAGCCATTATGGATAAAATATGACATTTGCGAATTTAATGTAATTTTATAAAAGTAAGTCTAGACTTGTATACAATAAAAAAAACTAGAAGGTTTTCTGAAACTTTGTTTTTTAAACATAGAGCTTTAAAGTATGAACAAAACATGTTTTTGCTACTAAAATTTTTACTTTTGGAAAAACCAGAAATTTTAAATGACCATATCTCTTGAACCGCAAAATATTTTATGCTGAAATTTTCAGGAATTGCTTTCCTCATTGATATTAACCAACTGAAAGAGTTTCATTAAAATCTGAGGTAGTCCATGTTAAAATCCTAAAATTTTGGTCCCTTTGGCATGAATGGCCCTTTAAATTATGTTAAATTATGTAAACTGGTTAAGTTTTTAATTTGATTATTTACCATTTAATTTACACCAAAGGTTTTAAACATTTAATTTTTTTTCTCTTTGTTTATTGCTATTGTTTAGGCTTAAGTCCATTATGCTCATTTTTTAAAGAGCAAAGCAAAATTAAGGTTTTTCATAACCTGGTATTTTGATTCAAAAATTTTTCCAAATTTTAACATCCTCTGCTATCTTTAGGTCCATCAAAGGCCCCAAACATTTATTAGGTCTTTAATATAAAATTTAAAAGTTTCTTAATAGTATGTCAACATGGCTCTCAAAAGAAGCAAAATTATATACAAATTTCAAAAATAATATTTTTTTATTAAAATTATAATTTTATTATATAAATATTTTTTAAATAAAAAATGAAAAAGCCCATCAAGGTTTTAAAAAAAAAAAATTTTAATTTTTTTTGAAGGCGTTCGATATAAAATGATCATTATTTTTGTTAAAAAAAGTTTTTATAAAATAATGACTATTTTTGTTTAAAAAGTTTTCAATATAAAATCATTATTATTTTTGTTTAAAAAGTTTTCAATATAAAATCATTATTATTTTTGTTTAAAAAGTTATGCTTATTTCGAGAACCATGTTGATTGACTTTTTCCATTGATTTTTTCATATTAAGGGCGCGTTAAATTTTTGGGCTTTGTTTTTTCAAAAGTTTTGCAGGCTTTACTTTTATTTTATTTATTAAAAGTTTTACTTTTATTATCTGAATTACTAATCTAACTACTTTTTTTCATTTTTTTGTAACTTCAAATTATTAAGTATCTCACTATCAAACCATAGAGCTTCTTAACTTAAATTAAATACTAAATTTAAAAGCTTTTAACTTTTAAATTTAGTATTTAATTTAAGTTAACTTTTTATATCTGTTTATTAGATAAATAAAAATCCTCAAAAAAATATTTTTAATCATTTTTAATCATTTTCCTTGTTTTATTAATATATAATTAATTAATTGTAAATATTATCAATCATATTTATCAGTTAATGTAATGTTTAGGCTTAAGTCCATTATGCTCATTTTTTAAAGAGCAAAGCAAAATTAAGGTTTTTCATAACCTGGTATTTTGATTCAAAAATTTTTCCAAATTTTAACATCCTCTGCTATCTTTAGGTCCATCAAAGGCCCCAAACATTTATTAGGTCTTTAATATAAAATAAAAAAGTTTCTCAATAGTATGTCAACATGGCTCTCAAAAGAAGCAAAATTATATACAAATTTCAAAAATAATATTTTTTTATTAAAATTATGATTTTATTATATAAATATTTTTTAAATGAAAAATGAAAAAGCCCATCAAGGTTTTAAAAAAAAAAAAAAAATTTAATTTTTTTGAAGGCATTCAATATAAAATGATCATTATTTTTGTTAAAAAAAGTTTTTAATATAAAATAATGACTATTTTTGTTTAAAAAGTTTTCAATATAAAATCATTATTATTTTTGTTTAAAAAGTTATGCTTATTTCGAGAACCATGTTGATTGACTTTTTCCATTGATTTTTTCATATTAAGGGCGCGTTAAATTTTTGGGCTTTGTTTTTTCAAAAGTTTTGCAGGCTTTACTTTTATTTTATTTATTAAAAGTTTTACTTTTATTATCTGAATTACTAATCTAACTACTTTTTTTCATTTTTTTGTAACTTCAAATTATTAAGTATCTCACTATCAAACCATAGAGCTTCTTAACTTAAATTAAATACTAAATTTAAAAGCTTTTAACTTTTAAATTTAGTATTTAATTTAAGTTAACTTTTTATATCTATTTATTAGATAAATAAAAATCCTCAAAAAAATATTTTTAATCATTTTTAATCATTTTCCTTGTTTTATTAATAATATAATTAATTAATTGTAAATATTATCAATCATATTTATCAGTTAATGTAATTACTATCTATTGATATTAAACTTAATACTATAACTATTAATGTTAAAATTAATTATTGTTGTTTTTATTTTTGCTTTTGTGTTCAAATATCTCTAATAGTATTTAATTATCTCTATGATATTATCTCTAAGGGTATTTAATTATCTCTTTGAGATTATCTCTATGACATTATCTCTATAATATTATCTCTAAGGGTATTCAATTATCTCTAATAGTATTCTTAAGAGATGTGCTATATTATTTTAAATGAGGTTTTAACGCTGGAGCAACTACTCTATTTTTTGATTTTTTAGTTGTTGTTTTTTTTTAATGTTATTCACCTCCCCAAGGCCTAGAGGGCCACTACAGTTGAGGAGGCCACTTTTTTTTGTGGTTACTACCCTCTTTTAACTCTTGTTTTTATTTATGGTTCTTGAGATTTTCTGTATTTTCATATAATCAGCTAACTAAAAGACATCTAACTAACAAACTAAAAGAAATATAACTAACAAACTAAACGACATCTAACTAGCAAAGTAAATCAAAAAAGTTTAAATACTTTGTTTATAACAACATCTTTAAATCTTCAAGTCTTTGTATTTTTATTATTTTCAGTAGGTATTTACTTCAGAAGCTCTTAATATTTAATTTGTTTACTTTTTTAATATATCATTTATGAAGTTAATTAAATATAATATGCTTTAATAATTTATTAAAATATCATGTACCTCCAAATGTTGTAAAAATTCTTTTAAAAGAAAGCTATCAAATTTTTTTATTTCAGTTCATTTTTCATTTTCATTTTTTTGAATTCTTTCTGTGGTTGTTTTGAAGATTTTTAAGCTCGTTAAAGAAAAAAATTTTAAAAATTAAATCCTAATATTAAGTGTTTAATAAGAACAAGTTACACAGAGCTTAGTACATATATTTAATAAGTGTTAAACTTTAAATTTAGATTAATTAATAACACTAAAAGAACGATCTCTAAATCACGTGTGAAAATTTATATAGGCGAAGAAAATTTATATTCTGAGACTGACACTGAAGAGTTGAATATTTTGCTTTATCATATAGAATTGACATCAGATTTTGTACAGCATAAAGCAAATAACAAAGAGCTAAGTGCAGCAAATAAAAGTGACACTGTGATTGTTTGTACATCAGAATCCAATCATGCAAAAAACAGCGAACAGTTTTATCTAGCTGTGATGTCACAACTGCAATTTGGTAAATTTTGAACATTTGTTTATTGATTTGAGTTTTTCATATATTTATTTTTATTTCAATATTACATAATTGCTTTGTTTAATTTATAGGTAGCCTAGTTTTTTTTTCTTTCTTAAACAAAAAAAAAGTCATTATTTAGATTTTTGTTTTTTTTATGTTTTTGTTTTTTTCTTTAATTATTTAATTTTATTAGTAATTAAGTTTAGTTTAATGACAATTTTATAATCAATTAGTTTATTAATGATCATAATCTATTTTACTTTTTTTACATGTAAATTTTATTCATAATTTTTATTCTTTTTTGCTTGTTATTTTATTCATTATTATTCTAGTTTTGTTTAGCTAAGTTAATTTATGCATGATTGTTCGAAAGTTTCCAAAAAAAGATAATTGCTTTGTTTTTAGATACTTATGAAATTATTACAAATAAGGAAAATGGTATACTTCAATTTAATGTTCCATTTTATTATGAATCTGCTGTACGCTCTGCTGCAAGTACTAATAATGACACATCAAATTCTTTACGAGCTCGCAGACTAGCTCAAGAATTTGCAACCTTGTCAACTTCCCTGCCTTTATCATATAGCTCGACTTTATTTTTGCGATGTGATAGTGAGAGATTAGATGTTATAAAGGTAAATGCAAAAATAGAAGTTTTTTGAATTTGAAGTATATATGATTAGTTTATTGCAAATTTAAATTTACAATTTTTACTCAAATTTAAACAATAAAATAAAAAATTAAGTATGTAGTAGTAAGTGACCAGGGATTTTTGCAGACTTTTTGCAAACCCGGCCCTGGCAAAATTATATCATTTAGTAGGGGTTGATAGCCAAGGCTAGAAAAAAATTTATAATTCTTTATATAGTTTATATACTCTTTGCAATGACATTGCAAATAATGGACACTTTTTTCTAACAGTAAGAAATAACCTTTTTAAGAGACATTTATAAATTAAATGAAAAATAAAATCAACAAAAAAGAAGAATAAATGTTTTAAAAGAAAAAACGAAACCAAAATATCTGAAGGAAAATAAGTAAAAATGTAATGAAAATAAAGTTGAAAAAAAAGTTAATGATGACATAAATAAAATAAAGGAAAAAAAAATTTTTTAAATTGATTTAAACATCAGAAAAAAGCAATAAAAAAAGATCGACAAACCAATTTTTTTATTTTTATATATTTCTTTAGTTTTCCTTCATATATTTATTAGGATTATTTATTTACGATTTATTTTTATTTAGCTTTATGTAGTTATGCTGTTAAGTGGTCTTCTAGTAATGAATTTTTTTTTTCTTCAGTTTTTTAGCGTATATAGTTTTGCTTATTAATTTTTGTTACTTATTTGTTGTTTTATTTTTTAGTTATCGTTTATTTTTTAAGTGATATAAATTTTATATACAGTTATATTATTTGTTTTTATTTTCATTTTAGCCATTTATTAAATATGTTTTATTCTACCGAGTTTTAATAAGTTTTTTTCTTTATTATTATTTTTTTCTTTATTTATTTATTTTTTAATCTTATGTTTTTATTTTTTTGCCAAAATTACTCAAGGTAATTTTTTGTTTTGTTTGTAATGTTTGCTGTAACTTTAGTTTTGTTTTGATTATCTTAGTCTTTTTCTGTTTATGTTTCATTTATTTGTCATAATATTTGCAATAAATTTTGATTATTATGACAACTATGATTTATATATTTAGTAGTTGTTTTTATGTCATTACTGTTTGTAACTGTAACTTTGTATGTATAAACGATTGTTATAGAGAAAGTAATTTATTTAATAAAAAAAGTTATTGATTTATTTAAATTATTTAAACTACTATTATAATTATTAAAATAACACATTATTATTTATTATTATTGTTATTATGATTATTATTGTTATTATTGTTATTATTATTATTGTTGTTATTATTATTATTATTATTATTATTATTATTGTTGTTGTTATTGCTATTATTGTTGTTATTGTCATTGTTGTTATTATTATTGTTATTATTGTTATTATTATTATTGTTATTATTGCTATTATTGTTGTTAATATCATTATCACTATTACTATGATATAAGGTGTTTACTTGAGATTAGTATTTCAATACTATTTGTAAATATTCGTGAAAATTTATTTTCTGAATATATTTGATTGACTATATTATATAATTTTATACTTACATTTACTATTTATTAAATACTGGCATATATTTATATATTTTTGAACTCTAATTTACTTCCAACAAGGTTGCAAGCAACCACTATTAAGTTATGAGTTACTTTAAAATAGAAAATAGGGTTAAAAAGCTAGGAAACGGTTAACTTAATACTTAAAAATCTGTAGGTTGTATTAAAAAGGAAAACATGAAAATAAGACGTTTTTTGGATTATACTGGAATTAACTGGATTATTAAAAGTTTTTATAGCATGAAGGGACAGATACAGTAAAAAGATGCAACTTGTTGAATAAGAACCCAATAAAGAATGAGTTTTGGTTTATCGTAATAGAGATGATAGCTTATTTGAGCATTGACCATGATAGTATTTGCAAAAAAAGATAGAAATGCAACCTTACAACAATAGGAGAGTGGCTCAAGCTTGGCAGATAAAACAGGTCTAATTAAATTTACAATGTGTTTTTAGACTTTGTCTGACAGTAAGTTTTATTCTTCAATATAGCAGTTTTTGTTTTTATAGCAATTTTTCAGAATAAATTATTTTACTTAAAAATACTGAAGTAAATAAGGAATAGGTGCGAAAATGATCGGTGTGGAATAGATAAGTATAGAAAGACAGGTTTAGTAAAGACCTGTATTTTACAGGGCCGGAAAGGAACATTTATGGAACAGTTCTAATTTTTCTATCCAGTTCACCCCATAGTAACTCAATGGGGTTGAGGTCTGGGCTTTGGGGAGGCCAGGTCATTACACGTAATACATTTTCAGCTTTTTTGATTCTAAATAATTTCTACATAATAATGCAGTATGTTTAGAGTCATTATCATGCTTCAAAATAAAACTCTCCAATTAATTGAAGTCCCGAAGGGATTGCACTTGTTTCCAGGATATCTCTATAATGTTCTTTTCTCATTATACCATCGATTTTATGCAAATCTCCCACTCCATCCAGAGAGAAACAACCCCAAACTATCACAGAGCCTGCGGCATGTTTTATTGTTGGAACCAGACATTGAGTTAGCATTTTTTCTTCGGCAGATCTTTTAATGTAAACTCTTCGCTTATTTCCAAAAACTTCAAATTCTGACTCATTGGTCCAGAGTACTTGTTTCCATTCATCCATTGTCCAATTTTTGTGGAACTGTGCCCAACGGAATCTCTTCTGTCGATTAACTTTTCATAGATATGGTTTTTGGATAGCAACACCACCATGCAAATTAGCTTTTTGCAATCTTCCTTTGATTGTACTGACAGAAACTTTTTTTTCATGATCACAGTTGAAAATAGCTGTTATTTGTGGAGCAGTTAACATTCGATTACATTTACTGATGACTTTTATACGTCGGTCATCAGTTTTTGTTGTTATGCAAGAAGGACCTGGGCGATTTCTGTCTTCCAAACTTCCAGATTCTCGATATCAATGAGTTGTATAACTAACTATTGATTTACTTGGATTTGATTTTTTGACTATTTTTCTAACTGTATAGTCTTCTTGAAGCAAAGTGAGTATTGCTGTCCTTTTTTCTACACTTATTGGCTTACCTTTAGGCATATTATTTCCAATATTTTGGATTTACACTAAAAAAAAAAAATTAATTTTACCTTTGAACTTCTGCACTTGAAATTTTTTAAACACTACCACAAAATACACAAAATATCTGCATATAAAAACACAGTAAACAATAGAAATACTTGTTAAATGACAAACTCAAAAAATTTGAATCAATAATGTAAGATACAGGTTCATACGTGAATTTAATGTTTCTGGGTTCTCTGTTGTTTTTTTCATACGTTTTTTTCATATGTTCATATGTGACCTTTAATATGTTTCTGGGTTCTCTGTATTAATTTAAAATGATAAGACTTTTATTTGCGTGTACAGTTTATGTTACTTTAATATATTTACATTAAAATAACTTAATTTAGAATTTTTCTATACAAATTTTATTTAACTTGATTTATTTTTATATAAACATAAATTTTACTAATATAAATTAATAATCTTATAATGTAATTACATTTTAATATTGTTCTTTTGAAAAAATATTTTTTATCCTAACTTCCGTGGGCGGTATTGTATATATTTTATTTCAAATACTATGCAAATATATTTCATTTCAAATGAACTATCCAAATATATTTTATTTCAAATACAAGTATACAATTATATTTTACTAGCTGACTGGATCCGTAAAAATACAGGTTTTTTTAAGTCTATTTGACACCAGCCTTTTCTATACTTATTCCTTTTATATATATCCTAGCTTTCCGGCCCTGTAAAATACAGGTCTTTACTAAACCTGTCTTTCTATACTTATCTATTCCACACCGATCATTTTTGCACCTATTCCTTATTTACTTCAGTATTTTTAAGTAAAATAATTTATTCTGAAAAATTGCTATAAAAACAAAAAAATTAACATGTGAACCTTCTCCACATAGGTAGAGCTTATAAGAGATTTGTAATTTGATTTGTTTTTCTTCTAAATGCATATCATCGATAGCTTGGTGGTTTAGTGCACTGTCATTATGGGGGGGTTCATTTTGGGGGGTTTACGACCTCCCCTTAGCATAATAAGTTTTAAAATTTTTTCAATCTTGCTTATATATATTATAGCAAAAAAATAATAGTATAGCAAAAAGGATTTCTAAGTTTTAAAATGAAATTTTAAAGTTTGTTGGATTTATAAATTTATTATACAGGATTGCTCCATATACTGCCTTCAAACTCAACATATGCTAAAGACGTTTACACTTATAGACGTTTGATGTAACACTGCACAAATGGCAGAACTAAGAAGATCTTAGACCATAGAAAACTATAGACATGGCTATAAAGCTATAAAACACTAATCTAAAAGTTTAGCCCAATAAATTTTGTGCAGTGATGTTAGTTTGTAACAGAAAAAACTTTTATACATCAAGTTTGCTTTTGCATTTATCTTAAAATTTTTTATTAATTATATGGTGCATAAAGTAGCACATAAAGATGAAACTAGTAAAACTGGTATAGATCATTTCACAGATAAGAGTTTGTATTTATTACAATAATAATAAATAGTTTTGAAATGCAAAACAAAACAGCTTGAGCAAAAAAGACTTGTAATCATTAGAAAAGTTTTCCTTTATTACACACAATCCTGCATAAAATGTTATATAAATATATTTTTTACATTTGCATATAGCATATTTGTTTATATATATTGTTTAAATATAAGCGCAACTTTATTCCAATGCAATAAAGCTGCGCTTATTTAGAGAACCCGCTTGAAAAGTGTTGATTAATTGCAATCCGTATAAGAGTTTATAAAATGGTTTGTTTTTCAATTTCATGCATAAATTCGATAGATCAGTGGTTTAATGCGCTGTCATTGGTGCGAGGGTTTGAATCTGCATTTAAACACAATTTTTTCTTGCTATATATATTCATAGCAAAAAAATAAGTAAAAAGAAATAATAATAAAAAAAGGCTTTTTGTTGGTAAAATAAAAGTTAAATTTTTTTCTACCTTTTCTTTTTTTTTTTTTTTGCCTCCTCAGCAGCACCTTCTGGATTTACAGACCTGTCTTATTGAATTTTTTCTTTATAATTTTCAAACCATAACTTTTTTTCAGACCATCAACAGCTTATTAGGACTAATTATCTGAGCACATTAATAACGTATCTCAATAATGACACATACACAACAAATTTCTCCCAGTTTTTTTGAATTTTTAGCTTTTTTAAAAGTCCTTTCGTTTGTTATAGTGAATAATATCTTTACATATGTTATGTATATAATATCTATAAAATTTCAAAAATGTTTTATTTTGTATTTTTAAAAAATCAAAAAAAGTTTAAAAAAACACTGCCAGTTGTAGGATTCGAACCTCAGCTTTTTTGTTCAGAAGCTCTGTGAGCTAACCACTCGGCCACGCTGGCATGTTGATTATTGAAAATTTTAAAACTATATAATAAATAAAAGACTTTATAAAGTAGAAATAAATGGTATAGATCAAAATTAAGGCTGCAATGCAATTTTCAAGTGAAAGTAAAATGGGATTGTCTAATATCAATCCCGGGATTCCCTATAAGATCAAACAAAACAAAGCGTAATGAAAAAATATATAAAATAATAACAGTTTATGCGTATCAATAAAATAATTTTTATTAAGTATAAAATTGCAACAAGTAATTGTATTTTTAAATGTACAATGAAAAAGTTACCAAAAAATTTTGATTTAGAAAAGAAAAAAAGTGAAAATCTTTGCAATATATCATGTCAGTTAGCATATACACAATTTAAAAATTTAATACACTATCTTATTTTCTATCTAATATACACAACTTAAAAATTTAATTGACTATCTTCTTATCTGATATACACAACTTAAAAATTTAATTCACTATCTTCTTGTCTATCTAATATACACAACTTAAAAATTTAATTCACAATTTTCTTTAAAAAAGAGATTAATAAGCTTTAAAATAACATTGAAAAATATTTTTATAACATGTTTGAGGTACTAGCGATACCCACACTTTACATTATTATATAAAACAGTTTATACTTATACTATAATAACTTGTTGTATAATACAAATTTATGTTGTTAGTAAAAAGTTATTTATATAAATACTTTTTAAATATTCATGGTAGTTAAATTTTTTAATAGCTTTTTAAATTAAATTTTTAAGTTAAAATTTTTAAGTTAAATTTTTTAATAGTTTAGTTACTATTGTTAGTTATTCTGTTATGTTCTGTAATTCTGCAAAATAAACTTTTTTCAAATTGAAAAAAAAGATAGACTCTTAAAAATAAAAATTAATTTAGCATGGCGATGTGGATTTTACAAGTAATAGTAACTCAGCTGTTTGGAAATATTTTTCTACAAGATGAGGAAGGCCAGACAGCAATGTGTAAAATGTCAAACTGCAAGAAGATTTTAAATATTGGTTGTGGTTCAACAAATGAACTTCATATACACATGTTGTCAGCGCATAATGCGAAGGTTGAAATTCCAACCCAACCTAATATTACCAAAGAAAGCTCATCAGATAAACCACCAAAAAAGAAATCTAAACCACTAACAGAATACTTTTCAATTTATGAAAGTGAAGATAAAACACTTTATGCTAAATTTGCTCACCTAAAGGCATCTGATAGGCTTTCATTTATTATGATTTGTTCTTCAAAAGAATTGCATGCTGCTTTAACTGCTACGGGATTCAGAAATCTACAAATGTCAGTAAACACAATTCGTAATCATGTAGTAGAGTACAGCAAAAAATAAGATTAGGTTTAGTTCATCAATTTGAATCACACGATTTTCTTTGTCTTTTGACGAATGAGCGTCACTTCGAAATTATCGCTATATAAATGTTCACATTCATGGCCAAAACTATCACTTTTGGAGCTTAGGTTTATTGCAAATAATAATGCTAGCATAAAAGTGAATTGAATTGTTAGTAAAAAAAACTTAAAGTCCATATTCTTGATCTACACAGCAACATTGTGGCTAGAATGACCAACAGAGCTTGTGTTATGAAAAAAGTTGGAAGGTTGCTGGCTGCTAATTAATAGTTATGTTTTGCCCACAGCATACAACTTGCTGTAATTGATTTTTTTTATAAAAGAGAGAATTCAATGCAAATCAGCCTGAATTTAAAAATGAAGATTTACTGGGTTACAATCATGAAAATATAAGACCTAAAATTTAACTAAATGAATTTCATTATGTGCCAGTCATATAAAAAGTACATAAATTGATACTAATATTTAGATGATAGCAAGAACAAAAATACTTTAATCTTACAAAAATATATCAATGCTGAATTTGGAAAACAACTGTCTTTAATAATGGACTGTAAGACATGGTGGGGCAGCTTTCTGTTAATGCTTAAATGATTTTACAAAGTAAAAAATTGTATATAAAAAATCAATTGATATTTACCCAGTTCAAGATAATTCTTTGTCACATGATGAAATGACAATGAATATTAGAGATTATTACAACTTTAGTTCCTAAGCAACGATTGAAGCACTTTGTTGCCAAGATTCTAACCTATTTATAGCTGACATTGCTATTAATTTCATTCTTAAAAAATTAAAAGATGCAGACAATAACACAAGTTAGGAAATGTGTAAAGCTTTAATGGTTCATATGCATGCTTGCCAAACTGATAAGTGGATTTTTGCAATACCTACATAATAATCGAAGCTTTGTTGAGTCGATAAAGAAATAATTAGTGTCTTCTTCATTTAAATGTCAAAAAATTCTGGTAGAATTGCTGGAAAGATTAAACATTTTTAATCCTGCTCTAGTAAGAACATTAGTTGAGTCTGATATCCTGGATTTGATTGAGGAACCTGTAATCGTACCTGAGTCTGTAAATAATCCTTCAAGTATTGAAGAGAAACTTAATCGTGTTATTAAAGAATGACAATCACCGATGCAACCAGTTAGACATGAGACACTGTTGTCAAAAATTCAAAAGAAATGACACTATTTGGAAATGGTGTAACACGTGTCGATTGTTTAGAAAGAGCTTATTCAGTTCTAATGACCATGAAATTGACAAGTGTTGAGGCTGAGCGGATATTTTCTTACAGGACTGTTCAATACCAAAATTCATAACCGTTTGAGCATTGAAAATAAAGACATGTTATGCTTCCTAAATTCCCATTTCAAAGCACATAAACATATATTTCCTGATTTCTAACGTAATTTCTTAACATTAATTAACATGTTAAATTAACATGCATGTAACAATGTAATCCAAACTGCCTTCATTTAATAAATATATTTTCATTTAATAAATATATTTTCAGTTAATAAAGATATTTTTTGTTAAAAATGTACTATTTAATACTATGTAGATGTTATATCTGTTTTTCAATCCCAGGATCAATCATAGGATCCCGGGATTGATGTTGTTTAATACTGGAATCCGGGGGTTAAGAAAGACTCCAGAGATTGTAATTTCTATATGCAAATACATTTTATTTCAGATAAAGTATGCAAATATATTTTATTTCAAATAAACAATAAAAATATATTTTATATCAAATAAAGTACACAAATGTATTTTATTTCAAAATAATTTTATCACTTGTTGGTACCAGTTAATTATTTTTTTGTCAATATTTTTTCTATTGTTAACTTTTTTATTGTAGGTTCTTATCACAGGACCTGAAGACACACCTTATGAAAATGGTTGTTTTGAATTTGATGTTTACTTTCCAGCCGAGTATCCAACTTCTCCAATGAGTATCAATTTAATAACTACTGGGAAACAAACCATAAGGTTTAATCCTAACCTATACAATAATGGTAGGGTCTGCTTAAGTATACTTAACACATGGAGTGGCAGACCAGAAGAAAAATGGAATTCACAAACCTCTAGTCTTTTGCAGGTACTTGTAAACTATAGGTTTTATTTTAAATAAGTCCTTTTTTTTTTCTTCAAAAGTTCACAATATTTATTATTTGTTAATTATTTTTATGCTTCAATTAGGTCCTTGTTTCAATACAGTCTTTAATTTTGGTAAGTGAACCATATTATAATGAACCTGGTTATGAACAAATGCGTGCGACACTACAGGGTCAGCAAAACTCGCGTGATTACAATGCAAATATTCAGCAAGCAACAATAAAATGGGCAATGATCGAACAGATTAAAAATCCAACATTATGTTTTCAAGAGGTTTGTTAATTATTACCTGTAGTTTATTCTCTTAGATTATATATATGGACTTGAAACCATTTTTTTTTTTTTTTTATTTTGGGAATTTTCAAACAGTTATTAGTCCAATTAAAGCTATAATATTGAATATATTCTGATTTGACATTTTTTGGAATTAAATAAGCTGTAAGAAAACAGATTTTTTATCCAAGTGTTTAAATTAGACAAAAAAAATGCATTTATTTCGTTCACTTAAAAATGGTGGAATTTTGTAACATTTAATTTTTTCAACTGCATAAAAAATTCACTGCTTAATTTTTTTTTTTTTTTTCTTTTTTGAAAAAATTTAAAATTGTATGATACCATAAAAAAAAATAAAACCAGATAAAAACAGATAATAGCAAAATTAAAAATTGGATAACTGCACATAGGTTCATGCTTAAAGACCTAGGTTCATTTAAGCCTATAAGGCTTTTCCAACTTTTTGTTTTATTTTACTAGAAATAAAATTCCTTGTGAACATTAAAAATATGTACAAAGTGTACATAGTTTAAACAACACAAGTTTTAATAACACATGTTTATAACATAATCATTTTGTAAAAATAAAATTTAGTTTTACATAAAATAGGTAAAAAAAACTAACTATTGCTTTGTTGTTTTGTTTTTACAATATTTTAATTTTAAGTTTTTAGTTACTCACAGACTTTTTTAAAATAAAAAAATAGTTAATTTTTATTTATCACTTGGTTGCAAAGAAAAATAAATAAAAGTTTATGGAAAAAAAAAATTGAAATAACAGGCTGTCAAGTTGTCATTTTTTTCGTATTTTTCTGGGTCTTTTTTTTTTTCTTTTTTTTTTGTGAGTTTTTATCATTTTTTCATTTTTATTTTTTTTTAATTTTTTTAATTGAAATTTTTTTTAAGTATTTGGATTAAGTTAAGGTATATTTTACTTTAATGTTATTTTTTTGTAATTTGAGTTATTTTTGATAATTTAAATAAATTTTACAATAAATATCATCTTACAATATTTTTTTTTCAAGTGTTATTTAAGTATTGTAATTTTTTGAATTGTTAAATTGTTTTTATTACTTTTATTGGTTGATAAACTAAATTGAGAACTAAATTTTGGATAAAATTATCAGTGTTTGTAAAGTTGCTAATATCTATTTTTAATTTTTAATATATTAATCAATAGATAGGTCTATATTAATCAATGGATAGGTCAAAGCCATAATGGTTAAATGAAATCAAGTTTGGCTATAAAAGCTTGACAAAAATCAATTTAAAATTAAACTATGGGCCGAGAAAAAAAACTCTGATTATGCAGCCTGTAAACTATGTCTGATTTGAAAATAAAACCATTTTTTAGTGATTTGTAATACAGTTTAGTTGGTTTTCAAGTAGGGTTTGTAATCCCGAGCTATATTTAAAATCCCGGGATTTAGGGATTACATTTACCTATTCCCGGGATCCCGGGATTTTGAAATACCTGTTTTTGAAAGATTTTAACATATTATTTTAGAAAAATTTTAAGGAAATTAATAAGACATTTAAAGTATGTTTAGAAAAAACTTACAAATTTCAAAGAAGTTCTTTGGTTTGTTAATATTATACATACTTAATTATTAAATTATAAAGACGTTGTTTTTGTAGATATAATATACGTATGCAATTATTTTTGATTATTCTTAAAATATGTTTTGAGGAAGCAGAGCACATCCAAAGTTTCATCCCCCAAACGACTTCTTATTAATGTTGCAAAAAGTCTGGCTGCAGAAAAAGCGTGTTCTTATTCCACACTGGTAGGCTTAATAGTCATTAAAAAATCATACGCTCTTTTCAAAAAATCACCACATGTTCCTTCATTTTCAAACAACACCATTTCCTTTTGAATTTTCATCGATAATGTCTCACATCGAGTTGGTATGCTGGGCAAATGTGCTTTTTTTATAGCTTTATTAAGTTCGTCTGTGATTTTTTTGCTGTTTTTAAGAGCAAAAGAAATAGATTCAGATGAAGAGTCAGAAGAATCAGAAACAATTTTGAATAGTGCCTCATTTGAAACAGAAAGTTCAACTTCTGATTCAGATTCATGAGCTTTTAATGAAGTAGCTGGATTTGTAGCGTCTAGTCTTTCAAGTAACTCAACTATTAATTTGCGACATTTTATTGAAGTCGGAACTGTTACTAGCTCTATTTCAGATTCGAACTGAATGTTGGTTCTACCATTGTGCAGATACTGAAGGATCCCACTTGCATCGGTACGCCTTTGTTGCATTCGAAGAACGAGAGATAAATGCAACTTTTGACTTATAACGTTGTTAGCATCTTTAAGTTTTTTTAACATAAAAGTTATGGCAACATCGGCTGTAAACAAATTAACATCCCGACGGCAGAAGGCCTCAACTGTTGCTTTTACTGGAAGTAGCGCATTAATGATAGCAGATACAGTTTTAAGCTCAATATTAGATAAAGCCAAAGATTCACCTTCCGGTAGACTTATGTCTATTAATGCCTTTTGTATACAATTTTTTAATAAATAGACGCGTTGAAGCATTGACAAAAGACTATTCCATCTTGTCTTGAAGTCTTTAATTAGAGCTATTTGTTTCCCAAATTCAGCCGCAACATACTTCTGCAAGATATTGTTTTTTTTTGGTGGTCGTCTGAACATTACTATTACTTTTCGTACCTTTTTGATCACTGGACCACAATTTACCTCAGTAACATCAAATTCGTTTCCTCGATGCCAATTATGACTAGCATCAAGATCAACCAGTTTATCGTTGTCAGAAAAATCATCATCCTCGCAAGAGTTACTCTCTGAAAAATCGTCTTCTATATCTGATTGTTCGTCTTCATCGAATTGCTGATCTGTTTCTCTTTCTATATCCTGCTTTTGATATAGTACTTCAATAACGGCCAGTTGCACACCATGGGCAAAACATAACTGTTGATTTACAGGTAATATTCTCCCAACTGCTCCAGAACTGACAATTTCGTGCATGTAAATTAATATTCATGTAGCAACGGTTACGCAATGATGTCCATTCATCAAAAGATAAAGAAAATCTTTCCTACACCGAATTTTTTATTTTTTTTTGCTATTTCAGTAATAAAAAAACTCCTTATTTTTTTGCTGTAATCTACAACCATTTTATGCACAGTGTTGACTGTTGTGGGTAAACTTTTGAATCCTGTAGCTATAAGACCTGCACGTATATCACTAGAACGGCATATCACGTAGAACAAAATCCCATCAATGGTTGTTTATTGTGCAAGTGTAGCAGGAAGTGATTTTTCTTCTCGCTCCAATATCGGAAAATAATTGGTTAACGTTTTGTTTTTTTTTATTGGTGGTTCATCTTGTGTGTTTACTGAAATAGTAGTTAGTGTGTGGGTAATTTTATGGACGGAAAGTAAGTGCGTATGGAGACCTTTCGTTGAACTACCTCCAATTTTTAAAATTTTTTTGCAGTCAGTAGACTTACACATTGCTGTTTGCCCTTTTTCTTCTCTTAAAAAATGTTTCCAAACAGCAGAATTACTTTTTTTGTCATATTTCATGTGCGAAGCCATTATAATTTTAGAAAATTTACTGTTCAAAAAACCAGCAATTTTATTTTTTATTAAAACTTGTACTTTAAAAAAGTCACAAACAGATAACGTCTATTCGAGATAAAAATTGTCAGAAACTTGAATAAATGCGACTAAGCACCAAAAATTTTTAAGAATGTAATTGCAATCCAATTTCAATTGTTATAACAACTTTAATCCAATTATTCAAAAACATAACTGCAAGAATTTCGAAATTGTTAAGTTCGTACTTTAATGCAATCGAACGAAAAAAATAATTTAATTTAAAAATTTTCAACTGAAAACAATTTCAAAAAAAATCCAGGGATTAAATGCTTAATCCTGGGATTTCGGGATTGTTAAAAACCGGGGAATCCCGGGATTTCAGGATCTCGGGATCCCAGTATTCCCACCCCTATTTTCAAGCCTTTTTCACCATTCTACAAAACATCATAATTTACTACATAACATCATAAATTAGTTTCTGATATTCGATTTTCAAAAATAGCTCGTCATTTATATGAAGAATAAAATAAAAACTCTATTGGGGGAGAGAAAGTAGTACAATTAGAGTATTCTATAAATTATAAAATTTCAGCTGCAGAACTATATAGCTGTTTAAAGTAAATGATGTTCCTTTAAGACATTGTGATAATAGATCATTATTTCAAAGAATGTTTCCAGATAGTATAGTATAGTAGACAAAAAGCTTCATATGTATTCCAAGATGGCCTCTGTTAGAGAAGCACCTGTGCTCTAGTAATCAATAAGTTAAGGTGCTTTTACTTTAATGTTTGACAAAACAATTACAGCACAGCAAAAAAAAAACAAAGGGATCTTCTACGTCGTTTTTAGTCAGAAGAAGATCAAGTTTTTACAAGATATTTAACATTGCTGTTCTTTGGCAGATCAATTGCAGAAGATGTCAAATAAATGCTTGCAGATATACATCAAAATTAAAGATTTGATTTACCATGGGATCAACTATTTAATACTTCAGCTGATGGTTTTAAAATAAACAAGGCAATTTGGAAGTTGTTAAATTCTGATCTTCATAGCCATGGTTTTAATGGATTATTACCATTTGTAAGTTGCACTTTGCACACAGAACATAATGCATTTCGAAAAGCAATAATAGTTTTAAATGATTACGCTGAGTAGCTTTCATTTGATTGGTTTAAGGTATGGATTTTGTTTGTAATTTTATTATTAGTATTATTAAAAATGAAATTATTTTTCACTCATTAATATAAAGTTGTTAGTAAAAGTCTTTATGCTTAAGTTTGAAATGTGTTTTTTTTTTTATAGTTGTAGAAAGCACTCTGCAAGATAGAGGATTTCAAAATATTAGCTGATTGCGTTTTCATTGAAGATGAAATAATTTTGTAAAAATAAATTTGTAAAAACTAGATGGCTTATAGCTTATGGTATAGCTTCCTTGTTTGAAAAATACTTGACCATATTCCAAGATGAAGGACCACTTATTCATATTTTATTTTCTAAATCGAAAGATCTTTTAATATAATGATGCGTTTTCTGAAACTTTCTGTTGTTAATGGTAAACTTTCCAAAAATCTTTTAAAAGTTCACTTTTCTGATTCAACTATCCGCCTTGGTTTAAATAAAATGGATTTTGGCGAGATAGCTAAAAACCAAGTACTTTGCTTTTTAATATTTTGTTGCACATTTTATTTAAGAGTAAATACAAACAAATGTTTGTTGAATTAGTTATTGAATATTTTAATCTTTTCTAGATATTTAAAAAAGTTATTTAGTATTTCTAACTGATGTTGAGTTGCAAAAATTAATATATAATTTTTAGGTGAAAAAAATTTCATGTGAAAAAAAAAAGAAATATCTGCTCACAGCAAATGAGAGATGGATGTATATCCGTTGTAAAATATAAAAAAAACTTCCGCTTGATTTGCAGGTATTAAAAGATTTTACTTGTTTGCTTGACAAGGAATATGGAAAAACTAAGTATCTATATCTCAGTAAAGTTGTTAAGAGCTGTTTAACAATTCAGAATGGAAACGCTAGTGCAGAGCAATGTTTATCGCATAATAAAAATACATTGACTTCAGAGCGAGTAAAACTAAATGATGAAACATTATGGCTCTGAGAATATCAAAGGAATACGCAAGAAGTTGCAATGCAGTCTATAATATTGATTCTCTCTCTAAAGACGTTGTTCAAGCAGTGCAAAATGCTCATATATTATATAAAAAAAAGAAAATTTGAGGAAGAAGCAGAAAAAGCAACAAAGTTTATTCATAAGCAAGAACTTAATGACAAATAAAAACGACTCATAGGAATTATTGGAAAAATTCAAAAAGAAAAAAAAAAAATTAAAAGGAAAAAAAATTTGAAAATGATGAGAAAAATGCAGATCTAGAGTTTCAACTTGCTCAGAGAATGCTGGATGAAGCGACAAAGTCTATACAAAGAAGACATGATAGAAATAAAAATTTCCCATGAAATGGTAAACAGTCCAAAAAAAATCTTGAAAATGCTACAGCACATAGAAATAAACAAAAAAGTTAAGAATAAATATTAAGAGTTATTATTGGTTTAAAACGAAAAAGTGAAATCGGTAGTTTAATCGTTTCAAAAGTACCGTAAAAAAAAGTTGTTGTGAACTTCTTTATTACATTTTGAATCTTATTTGTTGTTGCAAGTTATTTGGTGATTGCTCTATTCTGTTAATTTATTTTATATTATTTTAGACATTTTTTGTGACTTCTGATTTATTTTGTTTTTAAAAACAGTTGTTAAACTTTTCTTTTTTTTTTTTTATGAATATTGTCATTTTTTTCTATTTTTTACCATTTTTCCACTCAAAATGCCGTCATTTTTTTTCATTTTTTTATAAAGTTGTTGCTTGACAGCCTGAAATAAAAACTTGCACCTATGCTCGAAAAAACATATTAATTAAAGCACTGAAGAGGTATTAAGACTTTTAAACCTAGTTAGAGCCTTCCATTTTTTCAATTAAAAAAATCTGAAAATAATTTTGGATAAATTTATTTATGACTACACAGTATCTAAACATTTCAATATTATGTTCAATGTTATGTCAATGGTCAAAAAGACGTCGATGTACCCATTTCTATTCTGTAGGAACAAAGCTCCTTCATTTCAAAACATTGATTATTATACTTTTGAATCTTTGAAACAGATTACTAAATAAGTGAATCGTTTATTTCAGAAACCTGTTAAGTGCGCTTTTTTCAATTTTCAGAAAACTAAAAAAAACTTAAAATTAGTGATGGCTTTGGATTGGGAAAAAATTCAGTGTTTATTATTGTATTGCAAAAACAAGTAATGCTTGGGGCTAATTTAAAAAGTTTTTTTTTATCCAAAATATTTTCTGCAATAAAATAAAACTTCCTACCTAAAAAAAAAAGTCTGTCTTCTTTTCGAATTCCCCTCCCAGAAGTTTTATCTGAGTTGAGAGTCTACTTGCAAAATTGCGGCCACTTAGTATTGAAAGCGTAGATCATGTCGTTTGTTACTTGGTGAATAGCACCCTGATTTAAGAATCATCCTAACATGCTGATTTGGTGTGTAAACTCTATCAACTCTTTGAACAACACGTTTGATGCAGCCAAATTTTCAATCACAGTGTAAAAATGAGGTAAATAGTTATGAATAGTTATGAATATTCCTATATCACAATGATTCATCAAGAAACTCACCTTATGTTGATTATTGTTTTTGAAAAGGTTATCACTGAACAGAATTAGATGCTTAATTCCACTAGGAATTTCAGTTTTCAAAAAATGTAGTATTATGGAGTAAACCTCCTCCTTATTGGCCTCACCTCGGTGGTAAATGTACATTTTAGCTTTCTTTTTTTTTCTTCATGTCTTTCTGCATAAGACGTTGTGACTAAAGTTGACCTTTCATAATTTATAATAATATTGTCTTTGAAAAAAATGTCACTTAACAAGTTTCTGAAATTAATGACTCAAGTAATTAAGGAAAAGTAAAAAAAAAATAATAATAATCGTTTGATGTTTAATTAACAGTGAATTTTTATTAATTTTCAATCCCTTTTTTAACAGCAAACCAAAATAATAAAAAAAGTTATATAAAACTAAATATTTTTTGACGAACTGATTTGAGGGTTTCGAATTCTGATAAGTTTGAAAAAACTAAACTACACAAGTCTGTGTGGCTGTGTGGTCTATGCGCACTGATGTTTTAAGTTTAAAAAAACCAAACTAAACAAGTCTGTGTGGCTGTGTGGTCTATGCGCACTGATGTTTTAAGTTTAAAAAAACCAAACTAAACAAGTCTGTGTGGCTGTGTGGTCCACTGCGCACTGTGGTTGTGTGGTCCACTGCGATGTTTTAAGCGTCAAGTAGCGTAAAAATACACACAACGGCAAGAGGTTTGAAAATACGAATGGAAACGTCATAATGCGTGAAAATACGAATCAAAACTTCAAGAGACGTGAAATTACGAACCGAAACGTCAATATGCGTGAAATTACGAATAGAAACGTCAAGTATCACGCTAATTGATGAAATTGTAATACGCAATTGAGTTAAGGAAAGCTTTTAGTCATTTGCTTCTTGACGTTGTATTTTTACGCTGCTTGGCACTTAAAACATCAAAACTTAAAATTTTATTTCCATGATTTGTTTCTTCTTACGTGTAAATTACTTTATTTCAAAAGAATTTTAAAAAATGTAACCCTTTTTAATACATAACTAATGTGAATCCTTTTATGTTTTGTAGATTATTCATAAACATTTTTTATTGAAGCAAACACGTGTTATTGCTCAATGTGAGCGGTGGTTAGCGGAATTAAAGCAAAAAGGTAATACACAAAGCTATCAATCTTTAAATATACACTTCTCCGAACTAAAGACCGAGCTAATGAAGCTAGAAAAAAATAAAAATAGTGGCATTACAAATTCCATGTAATTTTAAATTAATGATCGAAATTTCACATTGTCAACGGAGTTATACTTGTAAATATTGCCGTTTTCTAGAAAAGATTTTTTTTTTAATTTTATGACTAATATTTGTAGTGTTTGCCTCGTGAAACTTTTTTAATGAAAGTTTCTAATTTAGATTTTTGCAATCAATTTTGATTGCAAAAATTTTTTTGCAATCAAAATTGATTTGAAATTTTTTTTTGATTTGTTAGAATTTCAAGTGTTGCTTTGTCTGTTCCATTTATAAATTAGAGATGTAATCTTTAGTCAAATGTAATCAACAAAGTGACCTACAAAAATGGTAAGCCATAAGAGTTTTCACAAATTCTGTCATTTTACCTAAGATTAGCCATCCTTGTTTGTTGTTATTGTTGCTGTTATTGTTTTTAATGCTTATTTTGATCGGCAATCTGCCTAAAGGTTCTTTATTTTTAAATATTCTTTCTAGGTCTTCTTTTGGTTATTCTAGAGACATTACTTCTGTGTGTTTTTGCATGTAACTAAAATACTTCTTTTAGATTGACAAGTAATTATAGGAAATATTGTTAATATTAAAAATGCTGACCTTATAATTGAAAATTTTTAATCCCTTTGGTCTTTTAAATATAAGTAACAGTAGCACTATTTCCCTGCTTCTTCTAAAATAATTCCCACAGATAAATGGGCGCCCAGAAGATTTTGTGGTGTTCCATATATGACACTTTCAGACATTGTGTAAAATCCAAATTTTTGTGTGTTTAAGCCTATTTCAAACGAAAATTCTTTTCTAAAAATTGCGTTGGTAGAAGTCTGAAAATAAAAATACCTCAAAACGTGTGCCCTTTTTCCCCTAACGTGAGGGGTGAAATCTACGAATCCCTCTTTTGGGGGAAGGGGATTAGAAATTTTATATGGTCATAACTTTAAAAAAAATTTGAAACCTGTCGATAAATTTAAATTTAGTATAAAATAATAAAGTTGACAATTATACAAAAAACAAAAAGATTTTACAACTAAAGTTTATGTAAAGTTTTTTCATTTTTTTATTAAAAGAAATTTTGTAGAAATTTATCGAGCTTTACAAACCTTTTAAAAAGTTATAAATTTACATTTCTTACGATTGGGCAGAGGATGATCAAATGTTTTGAGGTATTTTGTTCCCAGACTTTTGTTTTCATTGCACAAAGGGAAAACACATGACCAAAAATCAATAGTGACTTACTTTAAACATTATGTCTGATAGCGGGTTTTGCTACTAACACTCTCACTAAAAATTTTCCATTTTATGAAATTCTAAGTATGACAGGCTCATTGGTAGTGGCTTCTTGAAGTTAGGTTGTTAATGTATTTTCGATAAAAATTCTTAAAATGCAGGGTTTAAGTAATTATTTTTTTAATATATAGATCATTGAAAAATTGACAATAAATACATCATTGAAAAGGTCATATTATACTACTGTGATCAAAAAGTAAGGTGAATTTTTAATTTAAACTTCCCGCCTTATTCGAATCGTCCAATCTTTTTTATTTTTAAGTTGGTAGGAATGTCATTAACATTTGCGCCAAATTACATGTCAAACTCATAATTAATTTTTTTTTGTTTACGCTTGTTTCTGAAGTACCAAAAGTGCATTCGGCGATTTTCACGATGTCTAATTTTGTTGAGCAAATAAGTGCTATTAAATTTTGTTTGCGGAATGATATTTCTGCTGCTGAAACGTAACGAATGTTGCAAAAGGCCTTCGGTGAAGAGACTTAGTCTCAAAAAAATGTTTACAAGTGGTACAAAGACTTCAAAGAAGACCGAGAACGTGTTGATGACTTGGAACGCTCCGGACGACCATCGACTTCGATTGATGATCGCCACATCAACAAATCAAAGAATTGGTGCTTGCAAATCGTCGGTTAACAATTCGAGACCTTGTTGACATGGTTGGAATATCATTTGGGTCGGTGCAAGCGATTTTGAAGGATCAATTGGGCCTCAGAAGACTCAAATCACGTTTGGTGCCGAAATTTCTCAATTTCTTTGAAAAAGAGCGTCGCGTTAAAACGTGTGAAGCAATGCTTTCTGACTATCAAGACGTCTACAAACAAATTATTACTGGCGATGAGACTTGGGTCTACGCATACGACCCTGAAACAACCGACCAATCAAGTGAATACCGTGAAAAAGGCGAGCCGAGACCGAAGCAACCACGTCAAAGTCGCTCAAAAATCAAGGTCATGTTGACTGTTTTCTTTGATTATTGTGGTGTCGTGCACTACGAATTCCTTCCAACTGGCCAAACTGTCAACAAGGAATATTATTTAAGCGTTATGCGACGTTTGCGTGAAGCTATTCGCAAAAAGAGACCGGAATTATGGGCCAATAACTCTTGGATTTTGCACCACGATAATGCGCCTTCGCACACAGCACTGGTTCTTCGTGAGTTTTTCGCCAAAAACTCTACCCATGTTGCTCCACAACCACCGTATTCGCCCGACTTAGCACCGTGTGACTTCTGGCTGTTCCCAAAGCTCAAGAGACCACTCCGGGGAAATCGTTTTAAGTCCATTGAAGAGATCCAACGTGAATCGGCACGCGCATTGAAGGCTATCCCTACCGAGGACTTTTCGGCATGCTTCGAAGACTGGAAAAAACGTTGGCAAAAGTGCATTTGGGCCGGGGGGAATTATTTTGAGGGGGACGATACAGATTTGGAAGAATAAATAAAGATTTTTCATTTTATAAAAAAATTCACCTTACTTTTTGATCACAGTAGTAATTTATATAGTATTTTACGTTTTGTCTATAGTGACATGTTTAATAGCGTATGCAATAATACCTTAATTGATACAATAACTAGATAGGTTATTACTAGGCCTTGGCAACGGGTTAACCGGTTTTTTTTCAGTTTTCTCGAACCCGAAAACTGTTTTATTTTTTTCTAAAAAAATCGCAAAACCAGTCGTTAATTATACATTACTACATAGATAAATAGTTCGAAGATTTCTTGTTTTGACAAACTAACAAGTAAAGTAGAAAGCACAAATATTGTGGAACTATATATAATTTTAAAAAGCACTTTGATATTAAATTTAATATTCTCTTATTTCAATATTTTTTCTACCAGTTATTAATAGATTACATATTGACAGAACCTTTCAAAGGAGTGGACAGACGAGTTTAATAAATAATTTACTATATACCGATCCCTTCTCCAACAAACGACTTAAAAATTATTCTTAAATCACACCATCAAAAACTAACCCTATAAACAGAAAGCTTAAACCAACCTTGAGAAAAAGAAAACATATTGCAACTATAAATTAATTAAAAGAAAGTTTGAATAATGTAAAAATATAAATAAAATCTTAAAATATTAGAGAAAATATAAAAAAAAAAAGAGAAGCAAAATACTACAAGATATATAAAAATTACCAAATACATTTTTTTATTTATTGGTTGCATTTCATACTTATTGTACTATAATCAATATTTAATAATAAGAATATTTACTATTATTATTATCAACACTATATAGCAGTAGCAGGTTATGACTTTTTGTGTTTTATGTGCTGGGTCTATAGCCCCACTTCCTCCAGCACTGTATATTGTATCAGTATATGATATCATGCTAACAAATATTGTTACTTTTTTTTCCCTTCCCCTCCCCTGTTTACTAAATATTTAGATTTATCTTGGCCTAATTTTCAAATATTTTAATAAGTTGATCAGTATATAGTTCATTTTCTTGATTTGATGAATAGTTCCCTAATAATCGTAAACTTATTGTTTGTTATTTATTAATTTTTAAATGAATCATGTGCTTTTAATTTTAGGATTGTCAATCTTTCACCAGTTATAAAGCAATGATCGTTTTGTAACTGGTAAAAAATTGACAACCCTGGGGAAAGAGCTTTAAAAGGTTGCTTACTTGAAAACTTATTATGAACACTTTGAAATTTTTATATCGTAGCACTTAAAAAATAGGTAACTGCAATTGCATCAACTTTCGGGGTTTCTTCAGATCTTAAGTTCTTTACTTAGTTACTAGTTTTTAAAAGTAGAAGATTTTAGTCTTGATAACAGACTCACTATTATCATGACTAAACGCTGTTAAAACTCAGTTAATGTATGAACATTTTCCTACTCGTTCTCCAGCGCACTTTTAATGGGCACTATACTAAATCCGCACCTAATGCAACTTCACTTATGGGTGTTCATAAATATATACGCAGCAAAACGACTGGTTTCGCACCGCTGTTCCCCATCGCACGTTAATTTTGTAACATCTAACATTTCTTAAGGTTCTTATAAAGAATAACTAAAGTTCAATAATAAATAATTAAAATTCAATTTCAATTCTTGTCGCAACGGGGTTAGTAAACTTTTAGAAAAAAGTTGCGAACTCAGATATATTCTGTTTACAAATGACACGTCACAAAAGAAGGAGGGGTTGATAAAAATATCGCAAAATGCCTTATGGGGGAGGGAGGAACCTAAAAAGGGCAAAAAAGTGTCACATTACATGAACAGTTTAAAAAGTTGCATCATACCAGTTTTTCAGAGGAAGACACGCAATATATGACCGCGCAAAAAATAATTTGTTTTAACAATTTGACCACGGCTTTTGACGTATTTTCAAAATTTAAAAATGCGCTACAAAAACTTACTTAAACTTATCTAAAATAAAACTTTTTTTAAAAAAAAAAAATCTTAACTGAAGAGAAAATAAAAAAAATACTTAACTAAAGCTAAAACACAAATATATATATATATGTATATATATATATATATATATATATATATATATATATATATATATATATATATATATATATATATATATATATATATATATAATTTTATTTAGGTGCCCCGAGAAGTCCTTACGGTCTTATCACAGAGCACTGCAAATGAGTATTTAATTGGAAGTTCACACCTCCTTCCTAACCGATGTCTCAAAACTTGCCCAGAGGTGGTTTGAACCACGGGTCCTTTGTTTCTGAGGCAAGTGCCCTATCACTGCGCCACGGCTGTTTGAGGCTGTAGCAATTGCTACACTTGCTACAGCCTGGATCCGCTCCTATATATATATATATATATATATATATATATATATATATATATATATATATATATACATACATACATATATACACACACATATATATATACATACATATATACACATACATATATATAATATATATATAAATATATATATGTATATATATATATATATATAAATATATATATATATATGTATATATATATATATATATATATATATATATATATATATATATATATATATATATATATGTATATAAATATATATATATGTATATAAATATATATATATAAATATATATGTATATATATATATATATATATATATATATATACATATATATTTATATATATATATTTATATACATATATATATATATTTATATACATATATATAAATATATATAGAATGTAGAATGTCATCGTTTATAAAAACAAATCAATTTTTTAATTTTCAATAACACTTAAAAAATTTATATTTGACAAATTAAAAAAATATATACAACTGTCAATTATATTTTAAAAAAAAACATCAGTAAATTGTTACTTTATTTAAAAGTGTTTCGCTAATATAAAAAACATTTGTTTTAAAGTTTTGATGTATTTTGTTTCTCTGAAGGTATTAATTCAGAATATTTTCGCGTTTTTACATTGTTTTTTGAAATAGCCGCGGTCAAATCGTCAAAAGACGTGTGATCGCACGTCGGTCATAAAAAGCCGCGGTCATAAAAAGACGTGTGATCGCACGTCTTCCTGTGAAAGACTGCATACTGATTGAACTTTTGATTTAATTATCGATTGAATTTTTGAAATTTATTAATATAATCAATCTGTGGATTAATAGCATTTATCAAAATTTATTTCAATTATACATACAGTGTACTTTATACAATCATAGTTTTTAAATCTTAAAGTTTTTAAATATTAAAAAAATGTAAAATCTAGTTTAAGCTTCTGGCTGTTTCTGACTATCAAGACGTCTACAAACAAATTATTACTGGCGATGAGACTTGGGTCTACGCATACGACCCTGAAACAACCGACCAATCAAGTGAATACCGTGAAAAAGGCGAGCCGAGACCGAAGCTATATAGTCTAAGCTTCTGACAATTAGTATATTGTTTTTTACATATACTAATTCTAAAAATATTTTAGAATTAGTATATGTAAAAAAACAAAGTAACATTTTAACTTGATTTTAGTTTAATGTTTTAATTGTTTTTAGTTTAATGTGGATTCGAATTAACTTAAATTTCATGTGAACTATGTATTTTGATGTTTTTCTAAAAAATGCTTGTCTCGCTTATTTTTTTAAGTCCTAAAATAAAAAACTTTACATAGCTTTATGCTATGTGCAATGTTGCACATAGCATAAAGCTATAAGCTTTTTTTTTTTTTTTTTTTTTGAGCGCCGGTTAACCACAAGGCGAACTAGGCGGCTGCCTAGGGCGGCAAGCTTTCTAAGCGGCACTAAAACTTGCTACATAAAAAATAAATATATTGAAAACATTGCCAAAATCTTTTTCAAATCTCTTTTGAACAAAATTTAGGAGGTTTGAAAAAGTACTCTTTTAAATCGCGTCAAAAGAATCAATTTTGATACTTTTGTTTTATTGCAATTTCTTTTTTCTTTTTATACTTTTTATGCAGAATGAAATTTTGTAGTAATTAAGACAATGCAAATTTTTTATTACTCATTTATAGAAAAATTTAGCACGTTTGCAAGGTGTGCAATGTCACTAGATTTTCTAAATTTAAAATTAAAAAGTAATCTAACAGGCTGTGCCCCAGACACTTTAAGAATCCTCTTGACACTTCCAGTTTCCGTGAGCGAAGCTACTCAAAACTCAAACTGATAAAAACATTTTTGAGAACGTCTATGCAGCAAGAAAGACTTGCTGGATTAGCTACTCTGTCAAGTGAACATGATATTGCTAGAAACTTTGAACTGACGGAACTCGTTTCTACATTTGCAAAAACAAAAGCCCGAAAAGTGAAGTTTTGGAATTATTTATTAATATATTATAAAGTTACACGAGCATACCTTAATTTAAGATTATGCATGTATATATTCTCCCAAATGTAAATACAAAATGTAACAACATAACTTAAGCATTCCTTTGTGAAAGTAAATTGGGTAGGGGGTCGCAGTGTGTCAGATTTGCCTAGGGTGCCAAATACTCTGACACCGGCCCTGATATATATATATATATATATATATATATATATATATATATATATATATATATATATATATATATATATATATATATATATATATATATATATATATATATATATATATATATATATATATATATATATATTATAACAATAATTTTATAGCATTATTTAGCAATTGCATGTTTCTAAATTCATGCAATATAAAGTAACTGTATGTAAGAAAAAGGTACTTTACAAGTGCTAAAGTTATTACAAGACTCCTTTAATTTTATTACATTTTTATATCCCTAATTTTATAACATAATTGATTAATATGCACTAGAACAAAGTCATTAAAAAAACTAAGCTCTTAACAAGGTAAACGAGTTAAAATACATTTTTACAGAAAAATTAAATTTAAGCAACGACCAAAAAATAGTCAAGTATAAAGAAAGTAATAATAATAACAAGATAGAAGTTCTCAAAATTTATTTCAAAAAAATAAACAAATCACTCAATATTAAAAATAAAAGTTTTAGTCAAAAATACAAATTAAAACATAAAATATTTTTTGGCGTATTTACTTATTTACTAATACAAAAAAAAACATTCAATGATAAATATACAATTGCTTTTGCAAAGTTTTTTACAAAACGTGACTAGGAGCAAAAAAAAGATTTTAAAATTCTTCTTGAACTTTTTTTTTTTTTTTGTTTTAGTTTATAGTTCCTTTTAAATCGCTTTTACTCAGCGTTTTTGAAGAAATTGCTCAGCTTTACGTGAATAAAATTTTTAACAAAATCCCTTATCAAATTTTTATTCACGTAAAGCTGAGCAATTTACTCCAAATACTGACACTGGTTGATTCTATGGGTTTTAGGTTGAATTTCAAAAGACATGAGGTTTTTCTTCAGATTCTATTAATATGTATATGTACGAGCTGGAATGTGTTAAAAACAAATCGAAAGCGTTCCTTCTTAGTCCAAAATTGATATTTTCCGAAATCCAAAAAATAGTGCTTAAAAAACTATATCGTTTGTATTATTTTAACTATCTCTCATTAAAAAAATCATAAAAATCCTCATGACCATCCATTATCTTTTTCTTCAAAATGTGGTTAACTTAATATATAATAATGCCTTTAATGATTTGATGACATTAAGGTTTATGTGTTACTAGAATTACTATTTTTGGGTCTGTTATATACATTACAGGTTTAAATAAAATGAATAAAAAACTTCTTTTTTTTTTAATTAAACAATAAGATTATATATATATATTATATAAATAAGTTAAAAAATTTGAATTTAATAAGTTTAAATTCTCATAGAACTGTAGGTAGAAGTTTTTTAAGCTTCAATCCATGGTTTTTGTTAGTTTCTGCGACAGCATAGCGCTTTAATGTTTTTGTAAAATTTTATGTACAGCCTTAGATGTTTGCTCTGAAAAAAGTCCAAGTGCTTTCTGATTCCTATTGAGAAAATCCACAAGGTGGTATTTAATGTCGAACACATCTTTACAATAGTGTTCTAAATATTCAGTAGATTCAATAAACTGCAAGATATCTTTACTGTATGAAGGTTTTAGCATCATGCCAAAACATCTTTTGCAACTGAAACTGAAAGTTACCTGTTCTAAACTGTTTAACTGACTTGGTGTTACCAGCATAATTTCATCTAATAATTTGAGAACTTTATCACAGTTGGGTCCATCCAATCCGCTACCATTAGAACTATGCCACATTACAATATTTTTGTTCAAAAAAGATTTCAGGCCCTCAAAGAATGTCAACAATTTTTGTCACAACATGCTCATACATGTGAAGTTCCGGAGGAGGGGTGGTATCAAGAATTAGTTTTCTAGGATCTTCCTCCAGCAAACATGGGTTAATAACATGATTTAATAATTGCATAGTCCTATAAGGATATCCTGCATCTTGGTACCGATAGTAATCTGAACTTAAGGAGGCAAAAGTTCTCAATTCGTCTGATGAGCTTATTGTACCAGTACAGTAACAACAAGCATGACTTTATAATAAACTATTTTATTATTCTGAGATTTATTGTTTTAATAGCTACTTGTAAAAATTAATAAAATTGAGGAAAATCTCTTACTGATATGCTAAGAAGTACATTTATGAGCTTTAGGTCAGAAGCCACAAAAAATTTGAGCTGGTTTAGTTTAATTAATTTAGTAAGCATTCCAAGATTATGGTTATTCTTTTTGACATTACGTGCCAAAGCCAGAATTATCACCTTGTTCACTCCTGAGTCTTTGTCGTTTTTACTTTGCTCCTCTAACTTTGTTTCATCAAAAATATTCGTTATAATCTGAAAATTAATCACAATTGAATAATAATTCTAATTTTATTTCTTTTATTTGCGTAATATAAAGTAGGTTAAGTTACTAAACCTTCAGTGATTCCTGTTCTCTATCAATTCCAATTCTAACAATGGCTTTCATCGGATTTGATCCACGTTGAGAGCAGATTTCTTGAACAAGTCTGGTGAGATCTTCAATGTATACAACATCTTTCAACACTGAGTTTTCAAGTTGATCTTCCTTTCCATTTAAAAATACAATTTTTTGTAACTATAAAACTTATCTAGAGTATGAGACCACTAATTGTGAAATACCATACTGTAAACAATGAAAGATATATTAAATATTATAGATTTTTTGAAGAAAAAAAAAGTTAATGTACTGCCGTTTAGTATTTAGACACCTAGACGACCAAGGTCTTTTCGTAAATCTCTAAGAATATCACGAACAACATTTTCAGGCAGATCATGATTTTTCTTGATATCAAACATTGTATCAGTAGAGACTACTTTATTTGTTTGAAGCTTTGGTTTTAGTACTACAGGTAGGAGTGATCCTCCTAAAGTTAAAATAAAACATTGCAGAAAGTCATTATAAATAAATAAGAAAATAAATAAAAATCTACCAGTGGATAATTGTAACGATATTTTCATCATTAACTAGAAACTTTAAAACAGATGAGGTTATTTGCTCTGACATCTTTTCATCCTTGGAAATAATAAGATTTTTAGCATTTTGAATAGCTGATGTTCTCGTGCATGACTGCCAAATGCCTTCTCTAACTAGTTGAAAACTCTGTGTGCAGAATGAGTTTAATCTTTCAATGCAGACTCAATAATTTAACCTCTTAAGTTAAAAATCTTGTGGCTGCACTTATCTAATACCATACAACAAATTGGACATAAGCATTGATCCTCAGTTAGAGCAACCCTTCCTACCTTTATAACTAACTCTCTTCCACTTTTCCAAACCTCTTCTATTATTTTTACAGGCTTTCCTTGCTGTGAATAAGATTGTTTATATTTTTAGTGGAATATTTTAGGAAAAATTTAATAAATATAATAAAATATTTATAAAATATAATAACCTTTTTGGCATAGAGAGCATTTTTGCAATGGCAACAAATTCCAGTGGGAAATGCATTTATATCAAAACTGAATTCTTCGTTACATAGTCTCAAACTAGTGTCACCAATGATGGCATATTGCTAAGAGAGTAGTTGTCAGCAACAAAAACAAATCTCTGGGTTCATTGCGATTTTTTTTCCTTAATAGATGAGCCATTTGATATGCAATATTTATCTACTTTTATTGTTATTTAAAATAAATGTTTATTAATTAAAAATGTTATAAAAAGTAGTTGAAACTTTTATAAAATAAAATAAAATGTTGTAAAATTTTTACAATATTTCTAAACAAATCATTAACCGGTTTAAGAGCTTTATTAGTGAAACTATTAAAAGTATTATTACATATTAAGTTAACCACATATTGAAGGCAAAAAAATGGAATGTCACGTGGCTTTCTATGATTTTTGTAATGAAAATAAGCTTAAATAATAAAATTGATATTGTTTTTTAAACGCTAATTTCTGGATTTCAGAAAATATCAATTTTGGACTAAGAAGGATCGCTTTCGATTTTATCTTCAACACATTCCAGCTCGTACTTATACATATTAAAAGAATCTGAAGAAAAACCTCATGTCTTTTGAAATTCAACCTAAAATCCTTAGAAACAAGCAGTGCTAAGTAATTGCTCAGCTTTACGTGAATAAAAATTTGAGCAAAATTGCTCAAATGTTTATTCATGTAAAACTACTCAAAAAGCGTTGAGTAAAAGCAATTGCTTTTTTATTCACCCGCCCTATTGGTTAAATTTTTCAACTAAATGATTTTTAATATCTAAAAATTAGGTACATATCTTTTCTTCAAATAAATGATTTTTAATATCTAAATATTAGTTACATATCTAGCCTTAATTGCGTTTGAACCTAAAAATTTGTTTTTTTTTAGTAAGAGCGTTGGTAGGGGGAGTGGGCAACGAGACATTTAATCTTAAAATTGCATACGTAATCAAAAAAATATATATTATCCGCGCTTTTTATCATTTCTTTTCTTTCTCAAAAAATATATCTAACCTATAATACGGAAATAAATGTTTTTAAGTTTCTATTCGGAAATCTTTTTAAGTTTTTTAGTGTCTTTGTGCAATTTTCGACACGGAGATTTCTGCATTCGTTAAATGTTCGTTAAAAGCGAGAAAATGTAAACACTGATATTCAACAAAAAAAGAACGCTTAGTAAAGTTTCGAAAATATCAGTCATACACTTTCAGGACAATCTTTTATTGTATTTATCCGGTGTAAAAACTTTTAACAATTTTTAAATGATAGTTTTTTTTTACATTGTAATTTAATTGTTTGTAACTAATTTGTTTTGGAGCATAGTTGTTCAAGCAAAATAGATGGAAAAGTAGCAGATTTTTACTTATATTTTGTTCAAACATATAGGTAAAAATACAAATATAAGTAAAAATCTGCTACTTTTCTCTCTACTTTGCTTGAACAACTATGCTCCAAAGCAAATTAATTACAAACAATTAAATTACAATGTAAAAAAAACTATCATTTAAAAATTGATAAAATTTTATATATATATATATATATATATATATATATATATATATATATATATATATATATATGTATATATTTATTTATATATGTATATATGTATATTTATATATATATATATATATATATATTTATATATATGTATATACATATATATATACATATATATATATATATATATATATATATATATATATATATACATATGTATATATATATGTATATATATATATATATATATATATATATATATATATATATATATATATATATATATATATATACATACATATACACATGTATTTATATTTATATTACATATGTATTTAGTTTGACGTGCTTTTCGAATGTTTTTATTTTTGTAGAGTAATTTTTTAGCATGATTTAACTTTTAAGTATAAGGATCTTATTTGAAGTCTTAAAGTGCTACAGGGTTAGAGTGCATTAAAACTATTTTTTTACTATGTCTAAAGTGACAAGATCTGGTGTTAGGGAGTATGTTATAAGGAGGCTTTATAATTTTTACAGCCTGGAAGACAACTAAAAGGCCCACGACTACACTGCTTTGTATATTATGCAATTAGGTGGCATGGGACCCACAATTTATGTAGCAAAGGCCCACAATTAGGCCGCGGCCCACAATTTGCCGACCTCTGAAATAGTACGTTGAAAGTTTAAAGGCGAAAAGAAATTTATAGGAATTTTTAAATTATGGATTCTTTTTATTTAGTTACCATAGTTTTTATTTTTGCAAATAAAACATTAAAACACATTTTTTTTTAATTATTTTACTTTTCCTTTTTTTTTTTATTAATGACGCAATTTAATATTTTATTATTAATTTGATATTAGTAATGCTTGCTTCATATATATTCAGTGACATAATAAACTGAACGTTAGAGATAGTCGAAATGTTGATACATTCATTAAGGTTATTGGTTTCGCAACAGATTTTTTTTTTCAATGTTTTTCAGCTTTTTCTTGTCTTGTTTTCTAAAGTTCTTTTATATACTTTTCTTTACACTTTTCTCAGTTAATCTCTTTTAATCAGTTAATTTTTTTTTAATTTTGAAAGAATTGTTTACCTAATGCAAACCTGTTAAATTAATGTAATTGTTGTTTTAAAGGAAACCAGTTTTTAATCAGTAGGTAACAGCAATTAATTTGAGTACTTTAAATGATTAAGTAAAGTTTTTGATCAAATGACTTAAACAAAACTTAAACAAATATTAAAAAAAAATTACTTTCAAAATTAGTAGTTTTAATCAATTTTGTAATATTGGCGTGGTTGCAGACGTTTATTGTTAAGTAACAAATAATTGATGCACTAGGCAGATTATCTCAATGGAATGACAGAACATTTTCATCAGAAACAAGAATTTTATTATTATCAATTAGAGAGAGTAGTTTTATTGTGTCTTAAGGCTGTGCAGCACACAGCCTGAAGGCACAATAAAACTACTTTTTCTAATTTAATTGTGTTCTCCTTAACAAATGGGCTCAGTCAGTTGTTTCAAAAAAAAAGTTTACATAAAGCAAAAAGTTGCATTGAAGACTTGTTAATTGTTTTAAAACATAAAAGAGAAAACTGCGAAGAAATGTTTAAGGAAATTTTTAGAGAAGCAGAAAAAAACAATAAAAAAACATAAATACACATTTTTCTAATAAAAATTTACAATGTCTTCAAATCTATGCTTTGATGCCAAAACATATTATTACACTGAATCGTAAAGTCAATCAGTAATGTCTAAGGAGTCATTCTTGGACTAAGTATCAAAAACTTATCTGCACCTGAATTTACACCGGAAGTTAAACTATGGTAGTGCAAATGTATAAAGATGAAAGATGAAGGAGGAATCACATCACTACCAACTAATCTTTCTGTTGTTTTTGATTTGTGTGACCAGGTGCAATATCCAATTACTCACAAGTTGTTTCAAATTGTCATGTCATGTTTTGTAAGTGTCGCCAGTGCTGAACGTAACTTCTCAACCTTGCGAAGTATTAAAAATTGGTTGAGAACACGAATGACAGAAAACAGACTATTTGGATCGGCCTTACTTAATGTGCACAGAGGAATTCCAGTAAATGTTGAAAACGTGATTGACCATTTTGCGAAGTCGGGAAATCGTAAACTAGAATTTGTAATATAAGTTGGTACTATATATTCAACAAATCAAGTATGCTTTTTTTTATAAAGGGCTACAAATATTAAATACAATAAAAATGTTTTTTCAAATCATGTTAGAAAGAGACAGTGGAGTAGCTAGGGTTTCTGGCGCCCAGGGCAATGCTAAAAATTAGTGCCCCCTTGAAGCAGACACGCGAACTAAAAAAAATACTCAATGTTTCCAAGTATATTACAATTTTAATTCAAAAAATTTAAATGCTAATCATAATGCAAACTCAATTTAACTCATGTTTCCAGTTACGTATCCATTTTTTATGTGAATTAGTCATTGTATCCATGGTTTATGTGAATTAGTCATTGAAAGTGACAAATGGTCATCAGATGCAATAATCAAGAACTATTTATAAATTAAAATTTGATCTTTCTAGCTTTAACTGCAGCAAAATTATTTATTATATCTGTAAAAGTTTACCAGATCCAAACAATGTTGCTGCAAACTTTTTTGATTTTCATCACCATCCCTCTTTAGCAATATTCTCACATCGAGCAAGAATCCAAACTTTTCATTGAGATTAATCAATAATTCATTTAATCGTCTAAAGCGAGCTGTTAGTTCTTGTTGGAAATGATCCGATATCATTTTCAAAACTCTGCCAACTTCATCTTCAGCAGAGAGGCCACTATCTCCAGCCCTTTCCCCTGGCATTATTCGCTGTCGCCTGACTCTCCTCTCAGCTTCAATTCCCCATTCTATACATCTGCCCTTTCTATACTCAGTTGCATATGGCACAAATGATCATAAAATTCTTTGAGATAATTTTCCAACATTGCCATATCAGATGCTGCATCTTTAAAGTTAATTGAGGTATCTAACAGTACAGGCAAATAGGTTGAAGAATTCATTTTGAATGTCTGGAGGCAGATAAGAGACGGACCCTGGATTTTCTTTAGCATGCTGTAGATGGTTTGCAGTCAAAAGGTCATACTCAGCAAGGAGTTTCAAAAGGGCAAGAAAGTTTCCAATATTGGCTCCTTCATCAGCAGTACTAAGTTGTTTCTCTATGACCACGTAAAGCCATGTTCTCAGAAGCAAGAACTTTAATACAAGAAAGAATTCTTTTTAAGATATTTTACCAGTGTTGCTTTTCAGATTCAATTTGGGCTTTGTGTTCTGAGTCTATTCCTTTTCCATAAATTATTCTTCGGTCAGCATCTTTCCATATAGTAAATGATTTGCGGTGTCAGAAACTGTTTTGGTGGTCTTTTTATCGTTCTGTGTGTCTCCAGTTAGTGAATTATTGAATCCATCAGCTGATTCAAAGGAAGATTTTGAGTTTGAGCTGGAAGCTGGAAATAGTAAACAACAAAAACAATAGGCTGCTTAGTTAACTGGTGAGTATAACAACCACGAACGACCCACTTCATCACCATTAGCAAGTCTTCGTTTGAACCACGTTGAGTTCATTGAACGTCCTCCTAAGTTTGCAACAAAAGGTCTATTCTTGTTTTAAAATAAATGATCCGCGAGCTATGATTTCAGTTCTAAGACTTTGCGACATGATTGGTCGCTGTGTTGTTTGGTCAAATTTTAAAAAGCCAAAATCAAGAAATGACAATACAGCAGGAATAGGAAGATCTTCAACCATTTCTTCACTTTTACCGTCACTGTCATTATTAGGATCCAGGTCGCGGGTATCTTCACCTACTTGGTCCATTGAGTCTTCTTTATTTTCGGCAAACAGTTGATAACTGCCTTCATCTCTGTTGTCATCTTCAGATTCTGATTTAGTACGCTTCAGTATGCTTTCATCTTCAGATTCCGATTCACTTTCTGCACCATCTGTTTTTGCTTTCCTTGATTATAGAAACTTGCTCATTAACTCTTTAAACTTTAATGCCTCATCATTCTCATCATTCTTCTGTTTTTTTTTTGACACTGAGCCCCACTTAGTTTGTGCTTTGGCATGTCTGAATTCGAAAAATAATTTTGTGATGATTAGGATTAGTTTCTCTACTTAAATATCATAAAGTTATAATTTGTAGATTTTAAAATCTTTGTAAATTAAAGGCTAAATTCTCGGAGTCGAACTCGTTTACATTTATCATACATTGATGGAAATTAAACTGCTTTAAACAATATATATTCTATGTATAGAAGACCCGTTCGACTACGAGAATTCCGTCTTTAGTCACCTTTAATATTTGAACGTGGACGATAATGCTGTACAACAATTTAAGTGTTGAAATTTTGTCCTTTTAAAATATGTAAACTCTTAAAATTGTATAACTCAGTTTTAGTATGATATTAATGCTTACCTTTCACATTGATAGTTTGGTTTAGCTAAAATGTTTTATTTCATATTGATTTATATTAAAATATTTATATTAAAAACTCATAAGTTTCACCGTAATTTTAGGTTGAGTTTATATTACTAATACGTATGTAAGTAATGCTACCTCGAACATGTTTGAGTTTGAACGTTCGAACTTTAAGTCAAAATTTCAACATTCGGGTTTGAGCTTTTTTCTCTTAAAAGTTTGAACTTTCAGAAAAAACGCCTTTACGGTCATTTCGATAAATACAGCTGAAATATAAATAAAAATTAGAATTTTAAAATTTTTTACATTATTTGAAAACAATGTTCTTTCCTTTTTGATTTATTTGTAGCAATTTAAATTTTAGAAAAACAGTCTTTGTCTGACCACTCTAAAAATACAAACGTGTAAAACGATTGCAATTCATAATGTGTCAGTTTTTTTCCCGTTATAAATTAAATAAACAGTAACCGTATGACCACTGTTTACTTTCGTTTTGAAAAAAATAAAAAGTAAATAAAAAGTAAAACATGGCTACTTTCAAAGACGTCAGCACATTTAGAAGATCTTAGGTTTGGGATTATTTGAAATTTTTTTGGGGTTGCTTTAACTCAGCTGTGTTACTGTTAGTCACTGAGCAATTGCTGGTTCTGGATCTGAGTTGTGAATTTATTTCTTTTTATTATTTTTTCCCATTTTTGGCGCTCCCCTCAGAGTGGCCCCGCCCACTCCCCTTTGCTAAGCCTCTGCATAGACCATTAGTTTTTCCAATTTTATGCTCAGTATATAGCGAAGCTGCTAAAATAGGTAGTAATTCTATTTTCAAAACGTTGCCTAATAAGCCAGACTGGCAAACTTGTAACTATTTCATTTTAACTCATTATGAACAAAGGGTGAATTATTTACTTCAAAGAGTAAAAGTACCTCTCAGTATTTTTAATTGTTCTTTAAGTCATAAATGTATTGCTTATAATTTTTCGGGAACATTAAATTCAGAATTTAATGTTCCCGGATGGAATGACCATGTTGCAGATAAACATGTGTTTGCCAGGGATGCATTCAAACAATTGGTAATTGATGTAAAACCTAAACATGGAACTATCTTCATAAGGATGAAAAAAATTTGGGCAGTATTTAAATTTGCTTTTAGACACTGTAAAAATCATACTGAGCAAATTAAAGATGAGAGACGCGCAGAAAATATCAATAATGGAGCTCCTTTAAAGTATTGGAACAGTGTGTATGAAATTAGTAATGTAAAGGCAACCAATCATGTTGCTAGTATTGACAAGGACATCGCCAGTATGCGGAAGAAACATTTCAAGCACTTTATAATTCACTTAATGATAACCAGAATAGATTACAGTTTGAACAGAAAGTGCATTCTTCATTACTAGACATTAGGGTTATGACTTTTTAACTTCTTAAAAAAAAAATTCCCTTTGTCATAAATCAATGAACTTTTGTTAGAAAACATTGAAAACATATTCAATTCCTCTAGGTTGTAAAAAAAGGTCACCTCGCAATTGAAATTACGAATCTTTATTTATTTAATCTTGTAACTGCTACTACTAATATGTTTGGCTTTGCTGAAAATCATTTAAAACTTGTATAGATTAGAAGTGTTTAGAACTTAAAAACATTTTGAAAAATTCCAAAATATTTTAGACAACTTTAGAACATTCTGGAACAGTTTAGAACATTCTGGAACAATTAAGAATATTTTAGAACAATTTAAAATATTCTAGAACAATTTAGACTGTGAATATATAGCTGCTTGACTAATTCTATATTACAGAAGCAAAACATGGCGACGTACAAGCCTAGCATTAGTAGCATTCAGAAGAACAAGGATATCTGGACCAATAATCTGGAAACATTTGAAGACTCTCATAAAAGAAGAAAAATGGTACCTTTGGAAGAATATTCACTGGAAGAAAAGTGCAGAATCCCTCTCCAAAAGCGGGCGCTACCATTTCCTTGGACCAAAAATCAAAGGAAGAAAGGAGCGAATAGCGGAAATTTACAAAAAAGTCATCAAATTGTGGAAGAATAAACTAAACTTTCCTCATGTATCTGACCAAGTTATACAAGCAAAGCTTGATAAAATACTGAAATGTTATGATGAATGTATCAAGCGGTGAAGCTACAAGCTCCTTGATGAAATTTTTGATACTACTAAAGTGGATGGAACATGGTTATCTTTCAGGAATAAACAATTGTACCATCTACAAGCAATTGTAGTGGAAAGCAAAGGAACAGTGGGATACTGTACAGGCCAAGCGGCCACTTGGTGACCTACACAAGAGTATCAACAAACAAAGCTGCTAACATATGCAAGCAATTGGCGTTTTATTAAAAGCGTTCTATATAAGAGACATATTTTATTAAAATTTTATTATTTATTCGTTGTCATTATAGTCCTCTCTTTTTACCAAATGGTCAATAAAAATACCATTTGGTTCAATCGGCTCGAGACGGCATTATTTAGTTATTGAACGTTTCAAACCTTCCTACCTTGAACATTAGTCATACGAACGAACTCAACTTTTCAAGAGAAAACCTTTTTGACTCAACTTTACCGCCATTTAACTCTAAAAGTGTTTTCAGATATTACTAGTACAAGATCGTCTATTGATAAGTATACAATATGACATTAATTTCGTGGTCCATGCATGAATGACCATTTACTTATCTATTGATGTCAAATCTCGCCAGCTTCTTTTTTGGTTAAATGAAGTAATGTCCACAGCATCAGAAGTAAACTTACCGGTTGTCGAAATAAAAAATGATTTCATGTTTGAGGTGAGCAGTCTCGGGAACTCAAGAAACTGTCTTTTTCTACTTGATTAATAATTCAATGGTCTTGAATTTATAAATTCAATGTAATAATTTCTTCTTAACGCTGTAATAATTTCTTCTTCTGTAATAATTTCTTCTTCAGCCACATTTTTCGGTTGAGTATTAGTTGTTCGTTTTGTGGCTTTTATCATGATTTTGGGGACAACTCCAAATTGAGGGGCTGTAAGTAAGTTAAAATGCTGTTTATAATCATTATCGATGGTTGCATATTTTATTTTTTGCCTTTTTTATTTGATAAAAATTAGCTTAGCTCGTTTTTGCTATTAGAATGTTCACTCCATTATCTGATATCATTGGATATGCTACTTTTAAATTTTTTAAAATCTAATGTCAATTTAGGTTTATGAGATCAAAAGTTTGTCAAACACAAATCTTTAAGTGATTTCAATTACTTTATGACTTTTGGCCAACTTTTTTAAATTTCTGCTCACTGTGTGCTGGGCAATTTGTCGATTGTTATTAAAAAATAACAATAACTTATGGTTTTTTTTTATTGCATATTCGAAAAAAATTGCTTTTTTGCTATTCACCATCAGAATTTTAAGGATTGGTGGAATCGCCAATGCAGTTACGCCAGTGCTTAGTTTCTGACGGTAAATAAGCATTTTCAATTTAGCAAAATATTTTGAGTGTTTTTTTTTTATTTTTAAACTTCAGAAGTGTTTGTATTTAACGTTTTGGTCCAAAAAGTAAAATAATATTTAGTACATCCAAATGCCATTCTACATGTTTATCCCAATGGTGTTAGTTAAGCAAGACTTAGTTTGAACATGATTCAGTACTAAAAATAGAAATGACTTATTATAAATATAACTCCCTGCAAAAACATCGTCTAGATTAAAAAATCATTACTAAATAAAGTAAATAAATATTACTAAATAAAGTAAATTTGTGTTTTCTTGTATGAAACACAGTTGTAAGCTCTAACAAACTTATGGTTCGAAGGGAAATGTTTTTCGTAAGTGTATCATAAAAGGTAATAAAAAAGTGGTTATATATATTAAAAACGTGATGGAGAAAAAAGGATTCCAAATTCAAACAAGCATCAAAAGTTTTCATTGAAGACTTTTAATGCTTTCATTGCATATATTCGTAGGGTAACGGCGAACTGGGTTAACTCCGAACATAGAAAAAACGGCATAATAAAAAAAGATATTTGATAATTTATTTTTAACTGCTAAGAAGGGTCCCATGCTTAATTACGGACGTGCAGCAGTGTAATGAAGCTGCGATTATTGTTCACGATTTTTTTCTTGAGAAACATTCCTGTTGTAGTTTCAATGTATATAAAACCACTCCTTTTGTTGTTGTTGTTGCATAGTATCATAATGAAGGAGTTTTCAACACCTATTATACTTTAGTTATTTTAATATAACCTCAAAAGATTAACTGTATTTCAACTGCTTGTGACCGTGGGAAAATAACAAATGATCTTAGTGGGTTGTGATCTTAGTAGGGTAATTTCGAACGTCTAAAGTGTCAACAACCAGACGTCAGGCGGCCAGAACATTAATGTTTCTAACTTTTTCACATTAAATTTGAACAGATAAATTGTTCAAATATTATCTCTGTGCCAAATATTTTTTTAACTTTTTTTTTTGTTTTTACTTTTTTTTTAAACATTTTTTAGAAATGAATATTAATTTTTGCGAATAGCGGAAGCTAAAATTTGGGACACTAATCAAAAATTGATCTCAGGTGCAAAAAAGATCTGTGCGTGCTTCATTACTAATAGTGTTAAAGTCAATCATAGATAATAAATAATTATGTCAGTAATAGGTATTAGGTTAGGGGAAGGAGTGGCGAACTTTCTAGTTAAATGCTGTTCCATGGTGCTCTGTGATAAGACCGTAAGGGACTTCTCGGAGCACCTTATTAACAACAACATTGTTTTTTGATTTGATAATCTAAGTAGGTGGTCAAGACCACCTATTTAGGGAGGAGGAGGAGGTAAGGGCAATTTATAGGTTTTATAATCTTATTAAAATTTCACTATATTTTTAAACTGCTTGTCTATTTGGCCTAATTTACTTCCTTCTTTTTAAACAACATGCTATGTTTAAATATATATATATATATATATATATATATATATATATATATATATATATATATATATATATATATATATATATATGTATATATATATATAAATATATATATATATATATATATATATATATATATATATATATATATATATATATATATGTATATATATATATATATATATATATATATATATATATATATATATATATATATATATATATATATATATATATATATATATATAAAAGATGAAAAAAAACAACTTTTTTACGGTACTTAAAGTTTCATGCCGTTTGCGGCACTCATCAGCCATATATTTAAATCAAGAAAAAACCGTTCAAAAATACAATTAAAAAACCGTTACAAAATTAAAAAAACAATGGAATAAGTTCTGACGTCAAATAATAGTAATAATAATGACAATAATAATATTAAAAATAATGATAATATTGAAAAACATCTTTTTTAATCGCCAGTGTCATATTGGGAAAGAAGGAATCTGTTTCTATGTCTACACTTTGAAACAATCTCACTCCTTTTATTCAATAAATTAGTATTTTTATAATATAGAATTTCATATTTTTCGGTAAGACATAATTTGCAAGATTTGGATGTTGGATTATATGCTTTACATCGCCTGAGAATTTTCCACTTAACTATAGGGACTAAATTAGCTTCTTTTAACTTCCATACATGTTTTGAGAGTTCAGTATCATTTTTGTATTTAGAGATGTTAAATGATTTAACGTGATTAGCTTTTTTATTTATTTATTGATCTATTTTGTGATTATTTCACTTTATATTGATCACTCTCAAATCGAAAAAATTATTACAAAATTTTTATTATATATATTGTTGTTTTGATTATTATTACATAATCAAAACAACAATATATATATATATATATATATATATATATATATATATATATATATATATATATATATATATATATATATATATATATATATATATATATATATATATATATATATATATATATATACAGTATCGGACAAAACATGGTGGACAAACTCAAATTTAGAACAAAAGTTGATCATAAACTAAAAAAAACTAGTAAAACAATTGAACATATTATTTTTTATATAGTTTATTATGTTGTTAGCAAAATTAAACACTTTTGAATCATACTAAAAATCACTAAAAAAGTTTTATAACACATTTTCCCTAACAAACTACATTTTTCTTTGGACAAAACAAGGTGGACATTCAAAAAATCGACTGAAAATTCAAATAATTTTAAAACTTAACTTATTATTTTTCGAAAAACTTCAAAAAATTAACTTAATATTTGGTTAGACCTCCTCGACTTTTAATTACTGCTTTCATTCTTTGAGGCATAGACTCAATTAATGAGTCAACAATTCTCATATCAATCTGTCGCCAGGCCTTCTCGACTTGTTCAAACAATTCCTCACTGGTCTTCACATTTGTACGCTCAATCTTTTTGCCAATTATTTCCTAGATATTTTTTATGAGATTCAGTCTGGGCTTTGTGCAGGTCACTTCATTATGGTGATATTCTTGTCCTTGAACCATTGTTTTACAATGTTAAAAAAAATCCATTTTAGAGGCATCTGCTATTCAGCATGTGAAAACATTATCTTCCATTATATCTTTGTAGACAAAACGGTCCACAATACCATTAATTTTGTGAATAGAACTAGTTCCTAGTGCTGAGAAACATTCACAAACCATAGCAGACGTTCCATGCTTAACACTCTTCTTGGTATATTTAGTATTGAATCTGGTGTTCTTTGGTCTCCTGACTCGCTTCTGACCGTCGCTTCCAAAAAGGTTATATTTTGATTCATCACTAAAAAGTTTGTTTTTCCACTGGTCTGCAGTCCAATTTTGGTGTGCTTTGGCAAACGCAAGTCTTAGCTTTCTATTTTTAAAAGAAGTTAGTGGTTTCTTGTCAGGCATTCGAGAAAACAACTTTGCTTCGTTAACTCTTTGTCGCACAATGCGATTAGAGATTTGTAGTTCAAGTTTTTCGGTTAATTTTGTGGATGACAAAAATGGATCTTTTTAAAGCTTTTTAACAATTATTCGATCTAGTCTTTGTGATGTTTTTCTTAGAGGTCCGCCCCGATGGTTTGTTTTATAGCTTCGTCCGCCCCGATGGTTTGTTTTATAGCAAGACCCAAATGATTTGACAGTTTTGTTTACAGTCGATTAAGGTATATTATATTTTCTACAAATTTCAGCTTGACGTTTTCCGCTTTTCAAATCTTTAATAATATTTTCAGGTAAAACACTTCCTAATTTGTCGTAAGCCATTTTAAGTTGCAATATACGCCATATATCACGAGTTAAATCTATTTTTAGTTAAATTGAAAAAATAATTGGTCAGATGTTCCAAAATCTATTTTATTATTTTAGAGTAATGTTATGATAAAAGTGAAAACAAAAGAATATGGTAAATTGAATAAAGACAATGAAATCTTATAAATAAAGCGTCGTTTTGATTTGTCCACCTTGTTTTGTCCAAGGAAAAATGTAGTTTGTTGAGAAAAATGTGTTATAAATTTTTTTTTTTGATTCTCAGTATAACTCAAACATTTTAAATTTTGTTGAGAACATAATAAACTATTTAAAAAATAATATGTTTAATTGTTTTACTAGTTTTTTTTAGTTATTGATCAACTTTTGTTCTAAATTTAAGTTTGTCCACCATGTTTTGTCCGATACTGTATATATATATATATATATATTTATATATATATATATATATATATATATATATATATATATATATATATATATATATATATATATATATATATATATATATATATATATATATATATACAAAAGAAATTATTTACAAAAATATAAGGAAGAGAGGTAGGTGCGATCTTAGAATATTTAAAAATTGCCTTCACCCCCCCCCCCTTGGTTGTAAATTACATTCCCTTTTAAATTATCTCCCCATTTTCGAATATTGTCTACCTCATATAGATCCGCCCCAGTAATAGTAAGTTTACATTTTTTGTTTTAAAACCAGGCATCAGCTGAGTTTAAGAGATATTTTTCCACTATCGTCATAAAGCACTTAAGTATCTGCAAAATAGTTATCAATAAATACCAACGCACAATATTACCAATTGCACTTGACGATATTTCATCTGACTTAATGCGCGAAATTTGGGCAGTCAACTTCGCAAACTTGACTTCCCAAAGTTCACGGGAGAAAAAAAGTCAGACGAAATATCGTCTACAATTGTACCTAAAACGCTAAACTTCTGTTTGCACGTCTACCAGCACTAATATCATGTTTTTAAGTTCGTGCTCCAAACTTTTTAACAGTAAAAATATCATGTAAAATAATTATGCCTTTTTAGAGAGCCCTGATATAGCTAAAAAAAAAATAAAAATTTTAATATGAAACTGAAAGTTCAATATTCTATACGTTAAACACTTTTGTCCGGCGCTTTAAAATTGAAAAAATGTCTGTCTCTTCTTCTTCTTCATCTCTTCTTCAACTTGGTCATAAAATTTTATCATAATTGGTCATAAAATTTTTATCATATCTTGGTCATAAATTTTTTATCATTTCTATCATACTTTTTAAAATATTTTATTTCCTTCTACTCAATGTGACTGTTATCTTGCATATATATGCGATAATTACTCCGACGCGGATAGGATATATACGTAGTTCATATTTTTAAAATGTTTTACACATTTTATCAATTTAAGAAAATATAATCAAAATAAGCTAGTATCGTTAAAGTGTATTAAAATTATCAAGTTGCCCCATGTTACGCCACACATTTGATGCAAGTTTATAAAGATGGGTTTATAAATAAATTTACACGAATATGAAAAATAAGTTGAACATAATTTTATGTTTCATTTATAGATTAATAGAAAAAAAAGTAAAATAACATGTGAAAATGTAGCTACAAATAAAATGCTAATTGACTTTAAAATGATGTCACAATAAGTTTATAAACTTTTCTATATTTCTATATT